>NC_065530.1:89087870-89217233 GCF_020184175.1 Aphis gossypii
AGCACGAACAGAACGTGTTATTTTTGATTTAATATTTTGATTTTTACCTTTTCGGTTCCAATTCTCAAATGCATTATTCTCTGCTTCCTCAGATACTGTTTTTTTCACAATGAAGACAAATTCTTTCTTCTTCACAACCTTTTTTTGCTTCAGATACTGAAATTAGTCCAAATAAATTAATTGGTTTCTTGCAATTACTGTATTTATGAAGTCCAATAGGAATATTATCATTTGTACAAGGAACACTTAATAATGATTTTATTGTTGTTTAATTTAGGCGTTTTGATGATATATTTTGTGTTTTTTTTGGTAATTTCACTTAAATTATTTTGTTAGTCTTTTTTATCAAATTTACTAACCATGTATACATTTTCGTTAATCATTAAAAATTCATAGTTCTTACTTTTCATAAATTCATCATCGATTTAATTCTCCTCTCTATATTCATTGATTCTATCATCATTAAGGAGATTTCCATCGGTGTTGAAATTATCACAGTTGTTATTTTCTCCATTCTCACTTTCGGTATTTTTCTCCTGTATAATATATTCATTTGCTTCATAATCACTTAGATGTTCATCAACCTCGCTTCTAAAGTCATCGTATTTTAAGGTTTCTTCCGTCTCATGTTTAGTATTTGTATCCAGTGTATAATGATTTGCTTCATCATCACTTAGGTATTCACCATCTTCGGATTCTAAGTTATCGTAATTTCTGATTTCCCAATATTTTGTAATTTTATTTTTAAATTGTTGCTTTTATAATGCCTTCCTTCAATTCATTAGGTTGGTATTGATCTTGACCTTGTAATAACAAATAATCACCTCTATAATACTCGAGTAATTTTTCTAAAAACATATCAACTCTTATTGGTATATTTTCGTTTTTAAACACGTGGTTTTTAATATGGTTGAAATTAACTCTCTATTCTACTCGAAGAGGCTGTTTCTGTTGTGTATCCAAATATGTTTATCATGATTCCAGACTAGATTGGAAAAAAAGTTTCATTGTTTCATTGTTTCCGACAAAAATTGAGCGTTATCTGTCGACCCTTTGATTCCCATAATTTCAACTTTAACGTTATTAGCAATAGCTTGAGCCCAACCTTTCAATTTATTGGGTATTTCACTATATACATGTTCGTCCTCATAAAAAATATATAGAATCATGATTATTTGAATCACTCTCTTCAAATTGTAAATTCTCTAATTGATTTAAGCAATTTATTAAATCCTTTAAATATTTCTTGCTTTTAGCACAAGGAGTCAATCGTCGTTCATTGGAATTGTTACTGTGATTTTAGTATACTATATCTCCATCTTCTCTACTTAGAATTATTGTAAATATGGCTTCTAGAATTTGTTCAGCTTTTCTAAAAGAAGAACACATTACTAGCAGACCCATACCTCGTATTATAAGTTCTTTGGTATTTGGATACCGTGAAATTTTTACAACACTCCAATGAGACACAAGATGGGTTAAATGATTAACATTGTTTCTTAAAAACACGTTGGGATTTCTGTTTTTTCGTTTAATATTATTAAAGAAAAACAAGTATCGACATATTGCTCAAGAGATGAATAGTTGGTAAATGCTTGATCTATTGCAGGTATTTAAGCTAACGATTGATCCCAAATAGCAATTTTTGGAGGTTTTATACCACAACGTAACCATCTTTTTAACCAAGTAGAAATCGAAATATTATCATGTTGCTCTGAAAGCATGGACATAATGGTAAAACTTTAATTATTTATGCACATAACACTCTCGTATAAAAATATAGACCCACTTGATTAAAATGCATTTCTTTTCAACTTTTGACAACAACCACCCGTTGCATCAGACGATATAGTATGAACTTGTTCTTTTTTATAGTTATTTCTATATATTTGTAATTGTAAGTGACTTGTAAAGTGTACAAAAAATTTGTCAAAACCAATATCATGGATTGAATTATCAAACTTTTTACTTAGTTTCATTAAACTTATTGCAATTATATGATTAGAATCATAACGTGAAGCTGCAATTGATCTATATTTAGCAACTTTTGATGTTCCTATATTAGGTATTTTAGCTGGGACTCCATCACCTTAAGAAAATATTGACATTAAATAGATTTTGTTCATTTACGGTTTTTAAAAAAAGTATTTTAAATTAACTTAAGACTTATAATTCAAATTATTTTTATTTTTATAAATTAACTAAAATAAGAGTAAGTGGTAGCATGGTAGCAATAAAAACACAAACAATATAATAGCACTTAAAGAAATATCATAATTTAAATGTTTAGAAATATGAATATTTTAATATTATAAATTAATTAAATCCTCCATTCATTATATTTTTTCACTTCTTAGACCCACGATTCATTGCTTCACCTAACTTTTCATAGTTCCGGGTGCTCTAGATCTCTTCTAAAGTCTGCTTTAGATTTCCATCATACCCTACTCACAACTCGGTCTAGGACGTTTTGGCGCCAACTCGGTTTGGCGCTAGCCGTTTTGGGGTCAACTAATATTTCTATATAATATTTAAAATTACAATTTTGTTATATATTACAATTGATTTGAAATGAAAGTATAGTAAAGAGTTAGTTGTAAAAATCTACTTAAAAAATGACTACAAGATATTATTGTAAAAATTATAATATAAATATAATATAGTAAAAAATTAAATAGTTAAAACATTAAAAATAGTTATTGTAGAAAAACATGAATTTTGATATATTTTTATAATTCATTAATATAAATGATTGCATTTAATCCAAGACGAAAAAATGACAATCGACAATAAATATTGCACGTTTTCTAACGTGTGTGAAGTTGGGTGACCAAAGTGGGTCGTAGGCAGTTGTCCGAAAAATGATAAGAAGCCGATGACTGATAACAATTTGAAAAATCAAAAAGCGTTGCCAACCATTACACACAAAAGTCGGTATTTTAGTTGTAATATAAACATATAAATAATTAAACTTAATGATATATATAGAACATTTTCTGTACTTTTCTGGATTACAAATATTTATACATAATAATACATATAGAACATTTTTTGTACTTCTCTGGATTATACAACTTGTTGAATAATATTAATTATTTTTCTTTTAATTTTCTCAAAACATTTCTTAAACATGTCGTTTGAACAAGCCACTATTGTAGAATATGCAGAGCCTGATTTACAAATTTTGGGGCTGGGGAGTTAAATAAAAAGAGGCCTCATATAAATTTATTAATATTATCTTATTCAAAAATATATAATTTATTTTATTTTATATAATTACATGTCACATTAGATTACATTGATTTTTTTTTAGGGTTCTTCGAAAACTCTTCAATGATGTCATCTGTAACGAGACAAGATCGCACCAGTGTCGCGCTCTTGTATCGCACATTGGCGCGATACAGTTACAGAAAGTCCTCGACGGTCTGTTATACCAAATATAAACACCATCCAGATGGCGTATATCCCGCCGCCGGCATTGCGACCCGGTCATTTATCAACTCTTTTATTTTTTTTCTTCAACAATAGTTTATCTCATGAAAAACCTACCTATATCATCTTTAAGCAAAAAACCTCTAAAGTAATAATAAAATAATCCCGGAACAAATATTACATCAGAAAACTACTCAAATATGCAAAATAATCATATCAACATACTAATGTCAAGAAGATCAAAATGTCTATATAAGACCGTCAGAGCCGCCGTCAAAAACACGCACTTCCCATATTTTGGTCTTTTCTTTCCGTAGCTGGTCAAGAACTCACCGGAAGGTATATACGACCTTCATACGGTGACGTCATTTCGACCACACAGCTACCCAAGCAACTGTTATCGCGACGAACTGCAGTGCCCGCTTAAGGTTAACTTTAAGCGGGAATCACGCTCAGTTGCACGAGGCATCCGCGTATATTTTATGATATATATTATAAATAAATTTATAATACTATTTTATAATAAAATATACGTTAAATACTCCACTATATACCTAATAGTGTGCATTGTTGCGTGCCAGTATCAGATTTGAATCCAAATGGTTAATTTGAATGAAAGTTAAACTTAATAACGTAATATGTTTTATTGCATACAAACAAAATACATGTAACAAATAAATAAGTGGCTGAGTGACGTGAAAGTGCTCAGTTGTTGATAGCTTTGGTACATCTGCCGTTGCTGGTCTTCGGGCTCCCTTATATATTGTGGTGCGTCTCTTGTTTACGTCGTGTGGTCGCCTTCTGGGCGAAACCAGGTGTCCTTGTTGTTGTTGTTGCAAATTCGGACACGAATTTGAGAATGTGCAATAACATCTCAAATGCATCATTATTGCACTGTAATTATTGGTGCGCTTACTATCCCGACACGTGTCATGGTCATAGTAGCATCCGCATTACCCTTGACACGAGGCATGGTCATACTAACTTAGCCTTGTAATCTCGTAGATATCTTATAGATATCTCATAGCCCATAACAGCATACCGCGATATTATCCGAACAAGAAGACATCAAAGACGGAGTCAATAGTAGTGTTGGTACTATCCGGATACTCGGATATTTTTAAACCCGGATAAAAATCAGTTCGAATATCCGTAATCCGAATATATTCAGGTATTCGTGTACTATTCGGATATATTCGGATAGTCGTACTATTCGAATATATTCGGATAAACATACTAATCTAAATTTGTACAATATGTTTAATAACAAAAATAATACACAAAATCATGGTGTGTCTGACAAAATATATATTATAATATTATATAATAAAGAGGTAGCGTAAAACAATAAATATATAGTATTTAAACAATAATTAACAAAAATAATACAAAAAATCATGGTGAACAATATATATATTATATAATTAAGTGGAAACGTAAAATAATAAATAGATAGTGTTTAAACAATAAATAACAAAAATAATACAAAATATAGTACGTTGAAAAATACTTATTTTAAATATTAAATATTTTTATTTTGCTTTAAGAAAACTAGAGTGGAAACATTTTTTGCTTTTAATCTATTACGTTTTGATGTAGCAATATTCCCGGCGGTAGAAAAAACTCTTTCTGAAGATGCTGACGATGCAGGAATACATAAATATTTTTAGCGACCTTTGCAATTGTTGGGTATATTGTTTCGTGTCTTTTCCACCAAATGCATGGATCTAAATTGTGGTTAATTTGAATTTCAGTAATATACTGTTCAAATTTATATATGAAGATGTCAGCTTCTCCAAGTAGTATATCCATAGCTGTTGTTTTTTGGTAATTTGATCCTGATCTTTTTCAGATGTTTCCTCATAGCTTTGAATAAGATATTTGACAGTTTGTCGAATATGTTGCTTAACATTATCGGAAGTTTCATGGTTCAGATTTTTATGTCTAGGATCTAATAAACATGCAAATACGCTTACTTTAGGTTCCCCGATTAATATATCATCGTTATGAATACCAAATCCAAAACGTACACACAATTCATTTGATACTATTGATTTAAATTTTACAGTTAATTCATTGTCACTAGTATTTATTTTAAATTTATTTGACAACAAGCTACTTATTATAGGCCTTACAATAGATATCGTCACTTTTTTATCAGCACAAAGAACGGTTGTAGCTAATTCTAATGGTTTCAAAAGTGAAATTAAATTTCTGAATTTTTCCCAGTCATCTTCGAAAAACTCGAGTTTTTTGGCCATTTTTTTTGTAAAATATAATTGATCTGCCATTACAGCAACTATTGCTGACCGCACTTCGATTAAACGTTCAAACATGTGTAACGTGGAATTCCATCGTGTTGGACAACATTGAATTAAACGTAATTTTGGTTTGCCATTGTTTATAAGATAAGACTCTAATGCGGTTGTTCTTTTATAAGAATTTTGAACGCAGACACTATAGCTGAAGCCTTTTTGGAAATAACCATACATTCATCAATTCCTAATCCTTTGTTCACTGCTAGTTGTAGTGTATGGACTGCGCATGGCATACTTCTACAGCCTTCATTTATATTTTCTCGTATTTTTTTTATTGCTTTAGTAATATTGAACGCGTTATCGTGTGTAATACCAGACACTTTTCCATCCACATTCCAATTCTCCATAACTTCTAGAAGGGTTTCTTTTAAATTTTCAGATGTATGATGTTTGGATAGTTCTGTATACATATTAAAACAATGTAACATCCAATCATTATCAATGAAATGCCCTGTAACCGTAATATATGAATCTATGGCTAAAGATGTCCAAGCATCTGTGGTTAATGCAATTTCTGTTACGGAATGTATTTTTTCTTTTATTGAATTAAATTTGTCTTCATATAAGTTATGGATACGTGTTTTAATATTTTTTCTTGATGGTATAGTATATTGAGGTTCAAGAACGTCTAAAAATTATTTAAGTATTAAAATTAATAAAGTGGGTAAATGTATGTCACTCAGCTCACTGCTGTACAGTAGGTTACAAGTGGGTCAATGTAATAGAAGGTGACAAATTTGAAGTCAATAATGCAAAATCGTTGTATACGAAAAATGATTCTGAATGAAGACGGTCAGTAACCCTAGGATAATATTAGTAATAGTATATTTGATCATTTGATGATATTATTCTGATTAAAGTAATTTATTTTACTATTTGGAATTACTATTAGATAAAGGTAGACAAACTTATGAGTGTTTCTATGCAATTGTAGATTATTTTCCTTTTCACATTTTTGGATTTTTGTTAGTAACCTTTCATAGTACATTAAAGATACCGGTGTATGCGCCCAACACAATGGGCCGAAGGACCACTCGGTATTGACCGAGACCAATGCAGGCCAACAATCGGCCAACTCTGGTTCGAAATGCCGATTAAGTGGCGGGTAGGCAACCGAATATACTCGCGCCTTATATATGTCGAGTAGGCAAATTTATGCGCACGACGATGACAATGGAGGAACGGGAAGAGATTTAGTCATAGAACACGGGACGAAGGATGATAAAGGTTATTTTAAGGGGGACGGGGCCCTGTGGTCGATCCGGTCTGGTGCAATGACCACAGGGTACAAATACAATATGTGGGGCAGTACTTAAAATTAATTCTTAGTAGTAACTTAAGAGCTAAGGCAGATGGTCAGCGTGCTGATGACTGGCCCGACTGGACGACCCGGGGCGGCCTCTCACACACCCACACTGGGTGCTGGCGGACTTACGCGGAGCAGACCCGTTACCATAACTGATGAGTGATTGCAGACCCAAAATCGACGTTGTCTCAGAATGACGATTGCGGTTGAGTGAGTTGTGGGAAGAGTCTGTACGGCTCTCAGTCACACACTTGTGACCAGGATAATAATACAAAAAAATAATAAGAAAAAAACTCACTCAATTGTTCTAGACGGAGTCAGTTTGATTTTATTTTGTATAATACCAAATATAATATAATAGTTGTTCGTGTCGCAGTGACAACGAGAGATCAGAGATACCGACAATTTCGATATGTATACCTAATAGTTAGGGTATACTAAAGAAGATATGATGTACAAACGTGTTTCGACTCAACAAAAAAGGAGGTGCTATAAGAGCGACCGTATAAAAAAAGATATATAAAACGAATGAACTCATACACAAAAAAAAGGGCGTTGGCCGCAGACGAAGAACAATAATAATAAAGATGAATTAATAAGAGATAACATATGATAATGTACAAACGGCAAAGCTGACCAATAATTAAATAATATAATAGAAACACAAAGAGAATGAAAAAAAACATTAAGACTAGATAATAATATGATAATAATTTAACAATTAAAAACATGCAGGACGGAGTGGAGTACAGGGGAGACGGGAGAGATAAGGACGGTTATCGTTGTCCAGAGTAGCGGTCCGATTTGTTCGGCGCGAACAACCGGTGACATTTTTTTTTCTTATTTTTGCATATTTTTAAAAAATTTGAAATGTATTACATAATTTTAAACCGAAAATTAAAAAAGAAAAATGTATAAAATAATATTTTGTCAAGTAGAAATATTAATAAATTTTGTTGGCATTATAAATAATAACTAAAATAAAGATAAGATGAATACGATAAACGTTTGGGTCGACCTATAATATTAATTGCTATATCAGTTAGCTATCTAACACTTAGTTACGTCGTTAGTCATTTAGTCTGTAAAACGTGAAAATTCCAAAAATAAATAATTTGCTAATTTTTGTAATTTTTATGTATTTTTTTTAATTTCTAACTTTAATGCGTATAAAAAATTTAATTGTGACTCTGTATTTTTAATTTTTTTCAATTGTTATTGTAACAATAAATTAAGAGCTTTGTATAAAATTTTCAATTTTTTTTACCTAACTAATGAAATGTTATTAACATGTTAAAACACACTTCATTGTAAAATGTAATTTAAAAACTAAAATGTAAAGATACTTTGTATAATAGACCTACTCATCAGTTTTCGGAATCCTTCGTGATCTACTGTGTTATAAGGTAACATATCAACACAGATCATATTACTAATTGCTTGAGTAATCAATTCTTGACGACTTTGATTTATAGGACGGCCATTTACTGCTGAAGACACAAGTGACATTCTAGTTTTTTTTCTCGGTGGTTCGGTATTATTTTCTGAATCAGAATCTTGATTTCTATTTATATTACATAAAATTATACTATATAATAAAATTTTTCCCCAACATATTTATTGCAAAAGGCAACTTCCTAGTAGGAAGTTCCTATTTTGTATATTGTATAACGCTAAACCACCACTAAATCCCAAATAATTGAAATATTTAGTAGATAAGTACTTACGTCGATTGAGATGATTCAGTATCAACAATGTCAAATCCATTTTCTAATCGATGAAATTGGTTGTAATGATTCCAAAGACTTGATGTGGAACTTTTATTTTTTAATGTCGCATCACATGTTTTACACTTGGATGAATTTACGTCTATTTTTTCGAAATAATTCCATACTTTGCTTATATTTTTACGAGACATTGTTGCCAAAATATATATATGATAATTTTTAATTTATTAAAATGTTGAATTAAACAAGACAAGTAAATTAATGTGTTTCTTTAAATTAAACTTCAACAGCACAAAATTAAAAAAAAGCTTAATTAATCCAGTCTCCGAATAAGTGAAAACGATTGAACTTAATACGTTATTGTTATATGGTCAATACATGATTACGATATCTCATTTATAACTATTATTGGTATAATATACTACCAATTTATTATAAAACGTAAATCCCAGTGTCTCATTAGATTTATCTCACGAATCACAATAAAAATACCTACCGCTTTGCTGTACATTAGGTACCGTGTGGATCACTATTATATATTATAGGAGTGTTTGAACTACAAACGCTTATAAAAAAAAAATTGACAACCGAATTTTGATTTTTTTTTTAACTACAATAAAAACAACTCATAAGAAACCTTGTATTAAATTTTCAAGTTTTTTTGGTTATCCCTAATTTTTTCTTTTTTTTTTCTTTTTCTCGATAATTATTTCAAGATGTTTACTTTTGACTTCTATAATGCACCAAGGATACTTGCTTTCCATCGGAAACCACACCCGAAGTTTGAATTAAAGCATTATTTCGACTAGTTATGCTGTACACAGACACAAAAACAAAAAAACACCACATTATTGTAGAATCATTACATTCATCACTTCGTTCAGAATCTAATAAATACTTGATTAAATACACTACAAGTATAAAAATCCGAATATCTACTATTAATATTCGAATGTTTGATTATTTTTTTTTATCCGATTACTATGGATATTCGGATATCCGGATATTATGGATAATCGTGAATATTCGGATTTTGTAATTTAAATTATCCGAATATCAAATACTGGTTATCCGAATATTTAAAAAATCCGACTATATGTCCCAACACTAGTCAATAGTCACATCGAAAAACGGAGTCAATATTCACATACAAGACGGAATCAATATCCACGTCGAAAAACGGAGCGATAGATCGACGACAATTACCATTTTGTGAGTGTACCTTATATCGGCCCCTCCTCGAATAATTGTCATTCCCCTTTATATTTTTTTTTATTGTATTTAAATAAACGACCTTAAGTCGTAAAATAAAAAGAAAATAATGTAATCATATATCAAATTAAATAAGAAATGTAAAATGTTAAATAAAAATTAACGTAATATTAAAAGCAAAAGACTTGAAAATTCGTTACACATCATATGATAGTTGTTTTGTTATTTCGTGTTCTACTGTTAACAGAGTCAGATTATCAAGCCTATCTTGAGATAAACATGATCTCAATCGAGTTTTTACACGTTTTAACGCTGAGAATGATCGTTCGCTGCTACAATTTGTACAAGGAATCGTCAAATAGATTTGTAACACAGTTTCAATATTGGGAAACGTATGCCTTATGTTCATCGATTTTAGGTATTTAAGTTGGTATTGAGGATCATCTATAGTCTTATCATCGCTAAACAATGACATTTTTAATTCTTGGAATTGTAGCATTTCATCAACAAAGGTTTCTTTATCCAAGTCATCAGGAAAATGGTCCAATAAATTTGATGTATTCTTGATAATATCTGACTTTTTCTTATTATTTTTGAATAAAAAACTAAACTTTTTTTCTATTTCTAAATAAGCACTATTTCTTTTTTTAAGTTCAAAAATTAATTTATCACATATAACATAATATGTATTAATAATAAAATTTTCTCTGGACGTTAAGTCGGTACATGGACTGTTTGTATCATCTAGATGTCTGCTTTTAGGTACTTTCACTTTTCTTTTTAGTGAATAATCTGAAGTTATGTTTAAGCTGGATGCTTCCTCTTCATACGTTGTAAAATTTTCCCGGATACTTTGAATAAAATCAATTAATGAAGTATAAAGAGGAACTATAGCTGATACATTAATTTTAGATGATTGTAAGTCCTTGTTAACGCTATTAATTCTTTGTAAAATTGAGTTCCATACTGTGGTTAAAACACCAGTTTCTTTTTTTTTAAGCTTCGAAAGAAGTTGTCTGGCTTCATTTTGAGTTATTGGATTTTGATTTAGATCTTGTCTGATATCTTCCAATGCTACCAATACTTCATTATATCCAAGCCTTAATGCTTTTATGTGTTTGTGATGTTGACTTCAACGTTAAACAACATTCGTTTGATTTTAATCTTTCACACAAAATTTCCCACCTACGAGGGGAAGAAGAAAAAAATACATATAATGCTTGGACAACACCAAAATAGTTTACTGTTGTAGTGCTTGATGAAACTGCATTTACTCCTACTAAATTTATTGAATGTGCAGCACATGGAACATAGGTTGCTACAGGAGATAACTCTTTAATGCGGGCTTGGAGTCCAGTATATTTACCGGACATATTAGCAGCGTTGTCATAAGACTGACCAACACAGTTTTTTATGTCAAGTCCTACTTTATCAAACATAGCTTTTATAGTTGAAAATAAATATTCTGCTGTATGACCATGAATGTTTTCAAGTTTAATAAAACGTTCAAACACTTCACCACTTTCATTAACATATCTCAACACGTATGCCATCTGATCATTATGAGTTATGTCGGGTGTGGAATCTACAATAATTCCAAAATATTTTGCAGATTTAACTTCCATTAATATGTGATTTAATACTTTATTAGCCATTAGATCAATCAGTTTTCTAACAGTATAAGATGAAATGTAATTTGTATTTCCGGATCCTTTATTTCCATATGTGGTTAGATTATTTGCTAAAAATGGATCAAATTCACTAATCAACTCTAATATTCCTAAAAATATTCCATTATGTGGTGAATTAAGCTTTTCATCATCTCCAAAAAATGGTAGTCCTCTTTGAGAAATAAACTTAATTGCTGCGACAGTTCTTTTAAGCACATTTCTCCAATACTCAACTTCTTTTTTATGCTGCAACACGATGTCTTGATCAATTCGACTATTTTTCATTGCACGGTTGGATAAAGAACACACTGATTTTCTGTGATTTATAGAACGTTCATGTCCAGTAAGACGTCGTGAAACATGTCTCCAATCATCAAAACCAACTTTACATAACTGATCATCATCAGGGTAAAAAAGTTTACAAACATAGCAGTATAATTTTTTAGACTCTTCAGAATAGACAAGCCATTCTCTTTTAAATTTATTTTGATTTTTTTCAGTAAAAAAAAAATGAGAAATTCGCAAAGACAACCATTTTGGGTTTTTACCATTAAAAAACTGTCTTGAGTTTTTAATTTTATCCATATTTTGGTCAGGGGGATTTACCACAAAAAATTCTTGAAATTCATTTGAGATTTTTAATGGCCATAAAGCAACATTTTTCTTCAACTTGCTGTAATCTATTTCATAATTTCCACAACCTAATGATATTTTAATCATTAAAATACATAGAAAACCATAGGGTTTAGATAAAAAAGGTATTTATATAAAATGTTAATACCACAAAAACATATTAATAACAACAGATAAAATATAGTTAGTCTTAATTATAATATTTTTAACAAATTTATTACTTACTATGATTATCATTTTAATGTATATTATATTATTATCTCACAAATTATAACAATAATATATAATTATTGCATATACATAATAAAAAAAATTTTGGTAGTTAGTTACACTAAAATACATTATTAATTTTTGGTTAAATTCAAATTTGTTTTACAAAGCACAATAAACAAATATACTAACAAACAATATAGTATAATATAAGAATTAAGAAAATATCTGTAATCTGATGTACCAACAAACATTGAAATCACAGTTAAATAAAACATTTTTCTAGTTTTAGATAAATTTGAGTATCTGAAACATGTATAGCAAAAACATTTAACACAAGAACAAACATTATAATATATTATTTGTTAAAACTAATAATGTTAGTGAACAAAGACATGCAACATATTTTCTTATTTGTTATAATTTATTTATAATTTTGTATTAAAGAATAAAGACCAAAACGATAAACAATAAATAACTTGTACACACAGCAAATTGTTTTTTAATTAGTAGGTATTATCCAATTATTTACCTTTTATGAATGAGTTTGAATCAACTTTACACTTTTCACCACTAATAATATTGTCTTCTATTTGAACCACTTGTTCGATTGAAACAGGGTTATTTTGAGTACTAGTACAACTAGTATTACTAGTATCAGAGTTTTTAACAATTAAATCTACAAAATGTAAAAATGTTTAATAACAATAATTAAAATTATTACAAGTTACTATTATTTACAAGATTAAATACTTACCAGGGGTGCAACATGTTTCACTATTACTATTTAAGCTTCTTTCTATTGATTCATTTATAACGGTTTCTGGTGTTGTTAATTTTTTCGTTATATAATTGTCAAGAGAACCTTTTAATTTTTCAATTTCTTTTTTATTATTAGCTTTGATTCGAAGTTTTTCCGCCCCGCCCATATATTTTCTTTTTAATCCAGACATCTTGTACGTAATAAAAGCGTAAAACAAAATAACAAAATAACATTCACAGTTATTGCGGAAATATTCTTGTCTATGATAACAATTGACAATAACGTTAATAACTGCATGGAATAAAAATGAATAACTTAACATGCACGATGCTAGTACGATCATTTATCGCATTTTATTTTAATGTTATGAATGTTATCATATTATATTCATATATTCATATAACTAGTTCAATAAATAGAATAGACCATGAACATATAATAAGAATAGACACTCAAACAGCTGATCGATTTGTTTACATTTTTAGTATTAATTGACTCGGTTCCTACTATTTTAGTTAATAGGTCTATGGTTTCTACCAAGAAACAGTAGGGAATGACGATAATTTAGTTTTGTTATTTTTAGCTTTTAATAATTATTATTGGTGAAGACCACTGACATAATATTTATAATTTATAGCGTTAACAATGTAAGAAATCAATATCATAGATAATATTTAATATTATATAATATTATTATTATATGACAATTTTTATTATTCTTTTTTTAAATTTTATGTTTCTACAATAAAAAAAAAAATACAAACTAGCAAAACGTTTTTGGGGTCGCTCCAAATTGGGGCCGGGTGACTAGTCACCCAGGTACCCCCCTAAATCAGGCACTGAGAATATGGTATGTATTTTACAACTTCCTTTGATTGCTGAAATTCAACGTTCAAAAATGTTTGTTTTAATTGTTAGCTTAACTTGAGGTAGGAAAAGGATAAAGTTAAAATGAGTTTAATTGACAGTAGAAATAACTTAGCTTTCCTCAGTTCATTTGTTAATAATCTATTATTTATTAAAAGCTTATTTTATATTATTTTTCTTGATCAATTTACATGACTTTAAAATGCTAATTGATATAAACAATTTAATATTTGTTAAATTATTAATTGACATGTGCATTGTGTATAGTTTAGTAAAATAGGTACATACACTGCATATTACGATTAAAGATGAATAACATTGTTTATTATAATTTAGGAAATTAGAATGAACACATTAACTGTTTAGGTGATTCACATACTAATTTAAAATTTAAATGTTTATTTAGATATTGTAAATCATGATTACAATTATTTTAAAATTCAAGATGAAGCTGGTAAGTAGATTAAATAGTTAATTGCATGTGTTGAATCAAACTTATGTAACACACTATTTGTGACTACCCAATAATTACTACATATTTGTAAGGGGTGTACACAATTGTTTATCTGTAAATTTGATAGTAGAACCTCAAGAACAAATACTCGCTGTTCTTTCTATGCCCAATATCCAGCCACATTGTTACACCTTAGTTCCAGGTATACATAGAAGCACAGAAATAATTCATGATAATTTAGGTTTCATGTATGTAAACTGCTCCAGATGGCGTGAGTCGTTGTTGTCCCCAACAACGCTTTCACTGTCCGGGCGAGTTGACTGCGTTGGCGGAACTAGTGTGTTTTTAGTGGTGGTGCAGTGTGCTCGTTACTGGGAAAGAGAGACTTGCGATACTGACTGTTTATTATTATAAAGTTTAATTTGTTCAATATATTGTTATAATTCTTCATAGTGTGCTTGTTTTATATTTTTATGTTACCGAGTTCCTAGCTAAAAGTTAACATGTATTACAAGAACAAAAGTACTGAAAATAAAATGTGAGATTAAAATACATTAAAATAAAACTAGTAATTTAAGGTTATACAATACTTTATAATTGTAACTGTTTAGCTATATGGCATGCTTGGAAAAAAAACAAGGAGGCCAATGTACGGCAACTGCAGCCATACCATCAGATAGAGAAAACAAAAGTTTTAAGTTATCAAAGCAAAATAACCATCTAGTGAAACCATTTGACTTAGATGTTCCATTTCTTCGAGAACACATAACAGAACAGGCTTTAACGAAAACTGTAAATTTATATTATGTTCCTCGTGGTATTTACATGGAATCAATTGTGAAGTTGGTATCATATTTATTTTTGTCTAAAAAACAATACAAATTATAGTAGTTTAATATTAGATTTAATGATCAATAATTTAGGTAACCTAATATACGAGTCTCATACATACATTTCTGATATAATGTTTGAATCTTATTTTTTTACTAAATAGTTTTAGCTGCAAATAACTATACCTTCATTCAGTGTGCAGAAAGAATGAGGCGATTGCGATAAGGAATGTTCCCAGCCACACTTCAAAATATTTCAGATTTCCATGATTTGCTAAACAATGACGAAAACCAAACGTTTACATTAACCCTTAATTGCATATAGTTGCGAAAGGAATAAAATTTAAACGGGGGTTTGTCAGGATTAAAATTAAGAGTAAACACAGACTTAGGTATGAGTGTGGTTTATTGCTAGGAACGTCGCCGAAGTGTAAAATAACTAAGAACTTGAAATAACGGCAGTTCGTCAGCACGAGCTCATGCGTCGAGCTTAGCAGTAACGGCATAAAACAGATTAAAACACGATGTACGGCGGCGGGGACGGACTAACCGGCCACGGGCTACAGTGTTGCCCGAACGGCAAAATCATAGCTAACAATCGGTCTTCCTACTTCACGGACCGTCCCCGGGCCGTTCACAGAAAGAAATTTTACAAATTATAAATAATAAAAGAGGGAGAAAAAAAAAATAATTACACATAATTAAATTATTCTGGTGTCGCAGATAATTAACACAACGTTAATATAAAAAAAAAAAAAACAAAAATAAGAAATATAAAAAAAAATAATAATAATAAATTTCTAAGCAAAAATAATAAATCAAAACATTGATGGCTTAAGGGCGGCCGAGCTCGTAATCGTCAAACCGTGTGGGTACCTTACGCTTTCTGGAAGACTGGCGGAACTGGACGTCGGGTTGTATCTCGTCGTTAGGCGGGTCCTGGCCGTTGACCTTGTCACTGTCCTCATCACTGGATCGATCCCGGTCGTTGACCTCGTCGCCGTCGTTGAATTCGCGTAGGATTCGCCAAGACTTAAGTTATGAAACGTGCGCGGTAGTCGCATACGTCTCGTGTCCGTCCGACCCCAGCTCGGCAACGCGGTAAGTATCGCTTGGAAGCACCTCCATTATCTGCAGTGGTTTTTCTCGGTATTTGGCCTGTAATTTCATCGGCTGGCCCGCCGTGGGTTGTTTTAACATGACTACTACCTCCCCAACGTCGAACCGAATTCCGTTGAAGTGTTTCCGGTCGTGTTGGGTTTTCATTTTGGCCTGTTCAACAATTATCCGGTCCCTCACCGTCGCTTGAACGTCCTCAGGCGGGGTACTCATATTCTTGGTACGACTTAATGCGGACAGTACACCGGACCGAAAACGCGGTCGGTAGCCGTGGAGGACTTTGTAAGGTGTCCTCGACGTCGTCTTATTCACGGCGGTATTTAACATACGTTCGACATCCTTTACCTTCGTGTCCCAACGACTCTGGTCCGTGGTCGACAAACTAAGAAGTGGAATAATCGTCCTGTTCGCTCTCTCAACCTGACCGTTAGCCTGGGGGTGTCGATTGAGGTTCAATGTATGCGCGATTTCGCGGTCGAGGCAAAACTGGCGGAACGTTCGTGACGTGAAACAAGTGCCCCTATCGGAAACGATCCGATCCGGAATGCCTCGGTGGTCGCAAAACTTCTTCAACAGGCGTACTACTCCGGCGGCGTCGGTGGTACCGCACGGGTAGAGGTGGATATACTTGGTGAGGTTATCCGCCACCACTAAAAAATATTTGTTGTTCGCTGTGGATGTCTCGAACGGTCCCAGATGGTCGACATGTATGATTTGAAAAGGACGTCGTACTGGCGGTATCGGATGCAGCATTCCGGGGCTCTTGCCGAAAGGACGCTTATGTGTGAGACAGTCGATGCACATAGCGATGTGTTGGCGTACGTAACGACGAAGACGCGAAAACCAGTAGTCGGCGGTGATTCGTGCCACTGTTCTGTCGACGGCAAAGTGACCATGGAAGTCATGCGCTTCGATAACGACGCCTTTTCTCATTGATTTCAGTATCACAAGCAGCGCACGTCCCTTATATCGGCGATATAAGACACCCGAGGACGGCTCGTAATTTTCTTGCTTGATGAGTTTTCCGTCAGCTCCCAACACGTCGTCGATAGTGACGCCAGCGATACCTTCGCCGATTGTCGTCGCGGTGGGCTGATCAGCATTTCCTACTGTGTATAGTGGACATACGGCGTCGCGTACGACAATACCGCATTCGCACAGTATCAGCACAGTGGAGCTACCGGAGTCGATCAGACCGGACACGGCATGTCCGTTCACCGACACCGTTTTTGCGAATGGATTTTTCGGCCTCGTGCTCGTATTCGCGTCGACACGGTATGCGTGGTCGGCGACAGGCGTGCTATCAGACAGTCCAGTGGCTTCCGGACATCGGCCGCGCGTATGCTGATTGGAGCTGCAGTTGGAGCACTTCATCGGTCGTCGTGGTTTCGGGCAATCCCGACTGATATGTCCCGTGCCACGGCAGTTATAGCAATAAATCGTCGGGCTGTCCCTTGACACGTCCGTTTTCGGTTCGCGTTCAGGCGTCGACGATCCAGCTACCGTGCTGGATGTCATTTTCGGCGGAACAGCGGGTGCGACGCTAGTCGATTTCGCACTTGGCTGTTCGATAGTAGACTTCTGTTTACGAGGTATGGAAAACATCGGTCCGACCGATTCGAACCTTTCTTTCCTCTTAGCTTGCATTCGCTCCCAATCACGAATATCCGATAAGAGATCGTCATGGTTGCAGTGAGAGCGACCGAAAACCCAATCGGTCAGGGGTTGCGACTTCAGACCTTCGATGACATATTCTCTGGTATCGGCGAATGGCAGGTCGAGCGAGCGGCACAACCCGAGTTTGGCGTAAAAGTAATCTATGGTCGGTTCGTTCGGCTCTTGCGTTCGGGCTTCGAGTTCACGCCAAAGATCAGCCTTGCGCAAAGCGCGCACGAACGTGGTTTTAAAACTCTGAACGAAGGCGTCCCAATCCTTGAACTGTTTCAACAAGAACCAGCTCCGCGCGGCTTGCGAGATGTGCGATCGGACGTATTATAAACGGTGACGCAATGGCCACTGATTGGCCTGAGCCATTCCGTCGACCGAGTTGATCCAATCTTCCGCTTGACTGTTCGACTCGTGCCCGGTGAACGACCAGATGAACATTCCCACATCCGGGAGTATGCGGTAGTCGACTGAGGGGACGACGTTAGGTACAGTAAGCTGTGGCGACTGAGCTTGTTGTGTAAAGGAGGCACTCTCGAGTAACTGTAACCTTTCGGTTAAAGTGCGTACCGCTTCAATCAATTGATTGTACGTAGGAGCTACCGGTGTCGGATTGTTACCCGACATTATGTGGTTGGATGTAAACACTGCTACACACGAACTTGATAACGTCGGGTTGCGATAAGCGGCGTACACGGTCGCGGTTACGATTGCGATAAGAACTAACCTCTAAATCGCAGGGTCGAACTTTGGACTGTGGTGGCACACGGCGCGTAGAACACGTGAAACGAGCTTTACGAACGGCGACGATTTCACGGCGGCGTTACGCGTACGGGACGTCGGTCTTCAGCGAACTTCACGAAACACGTTACTTTACGACGCGGGGCGAATGACGCGACAACAACGACGCGAAACTGTCGATAAACGGCACTACGGATTCGATCGACTCTTTGCGCTCAAAGAGTCGTATCCCACTTCTGATATGAAAGGAATAAAATTTAAACGGGGGGTTTGTCAGGATTAAAATTAAGCGTAAACACAAACTTAGGTATGAGTGTGGTTTATTGCTAGGAACGTCGCTGAAGCGTAAAATAACTAAAAACTTGAAATAACGGCAGTTCGTCAGCACGAGCTCATGCGTCTAGCTCGGCAGTAGAGGCATAAAACAGATTAAAACACGATGTACGGCGGCGGAGACGGACTGACTGGCCACGGGCTACAGTGTTGCCCGAACGGCAAAATCATAGCTAACAGTTGCATTCATGCAACATTATTATTTTTATTTTTTTCTGTTCTTAGAACTACTGGTATGTATAGTTTGATTACACCATTGTATTCGTCAAATAATTCTGATTATTTTGATATCATATTTGTTTACTGTTAAGTGTTAATTTAAAATTTAATAATTCCTAAAACTAATGAGTGATTGTACATTGACCAAATGGATATATGATAACTTTGGAGAATCATAATATTGAAAATATATGTGATATCAATAATCAAAAAATGTGTACCGCTTATCGTACATCTAAACTATTGTGGAGGTCCCAGGTTAACACCGGAGCTCCTCCAACGATACTGCTAGATTAGGACGAGGGCGCTTGGGGGTGAAAGAACAACACGACTCGATGTTTGAAATGTAGCGCAGTTTTTATTTATTAAAGAGAAAAACAAAAAATAGTTTGCTTACTTACGAGAAGAAAGCGGAACAACAGAAAAAGAACTTGACGGTCGGTCGCGTGGTTTCTTCTTTTGGGTCGAACGAAAGAAACAGGACCATTTTATGGAGGTAGGTGGGAGAACTCGCTGTTCGAGATGTCTAGCAGAAGAAGGTAGGTGGTCGCCGTCCTGAGCCAAGAAACCACTGTGACCAGCCGCCTTACAATGTTGCCGATGTCGGAGGGAAATTATGTGGCGGCGGCTCGCCACACTATGTTGTACAACTGTCGTTTAGGTTTTTTCGATAAATGGTACAAATATAATCCATGATAAACTCCAACATTGCACGAATGCAACTATATGCGTACAAACTTCTTATCTGTCTACACACGCTATCGACTTGTTGGTTGATTACAAAATAATTACAAAACGTTTTATATTACTTATATTTTTTACTTTCTAGACACATTATTCTATTCTGTGCTAGACACTAGTTTTATAAATAATATTGTACGTGTTTTAGTTTTTATATTTTTATATTACAATGTCGAATCATAAAGGACTTAGTGAACAAGAAATGCTTTATGCGCTGTTTGAAATACCAGTGGATTCTGAATTAACCATTTGGATTCAAATCTGATACTGGCACGCAACACTATAAATAAGATATAAGTGATTAGTGAATGAAAATCGGTTAACCATAATATAAATAGCATAATAGTATATTAATTCTGTTATTTTAAAGTTTCAAACTAGTGATACCACTAAAAGAAACAATAATTATTTTAATAATTTTTTTTTAATTTTCGATGTTGGCAATTGATTCGACGTCACCATTTTTCGGTCAGAGCTGTTATCAATTTTCGGACAACTGCTGTTCTCCCGACCAAAGCTATAGCGAAAGTGAGCCGCGACGGTGGCTTTACTAGTGGCGAATTTTAGCGTAACTAGGGGTTCTCCGTTAGACACTATTGGCGCGCTATTTAAAAAGTCAGATGTCGTTTGTCCTTACATTATATTTTACGAATTTTCGAATCCCTTACGTGAAATGTTCTACAGCGTAGTCGTAATACGCCGGCGGTTAGTACTTCCACGACCGTTTATCTGTGACAGTGTGTACGTTTCATCGAGTTGCCTGTGCTATAAGTATTTTTTTGTTCACCTTTTTTTAAAAAAAAAGTGTTTAATTTTTGTTATAAATGTATAACAATATTTTTATAATGGAATCTCAACAGGATATTCATTCCCAAACTAAAAAAGTAATTTATAGTGTTTATAATTACTTAAAAGTATTGGCTACTGACAAAAATTTTCCTGAATTTGCTCATTTTTTCCGTAAAACTCGCGAAATAAGTGCCGAAGCATGTGGTGTTAGCTTTGCAAGTGTCAAGCGAATTTGTGCAGAAGGAAAAAAAATAGAACAAGATGACAAACCCATCATAACATCATTCAAGTCGCCAAGAAACACTTATAAACGGTTTAAGTATGCTACTGAACTAGATGATTTTGACAACGAAGTTGTAAGGAGAACCGTTCATAGCTTTTACGACAATCGTCAATTTCCTACGAGCGCAAAAATATTGTCAGCAATGCGTGAAAAAAACAAATTATCCGGATTCAAAATCGTCCATTAAAGTCCTTTTAAAAAATTTAGATTTTAAGTATAAAAGATGTAATGATGGACGTAAATTTTTAATGGAGCGGAATGACATTGGTTGCTGCTCGAGTAAAATTTTTAAGAAAAATGCATGAGTTTCGACGTAACAACGATTCAAGGCCAGTTGTTTACTTGGATGAGACGTGGGTAAACCAAAACCACACACGTGGGTACATTTGGGAAAAACTCAGACAATACCGAAGGACTCAAGGTACCCATAGGGAAGGGCCGTAGGCTCATTGTGTGCCATGGCGGGTCACCGTCATTTGGTTTTGTAAAAAATTCCAAACTGGTATTTTGGTGCAAATCTGGTAGTTCGACAGACTACCACTCGCAGATGAACGCCACAGTGTTTGAACAATGGTTCGTCGATATATTAGGTAATTTGGAGGAGCCATGTATTTTAGTCATGGACAATGCCCCATATCATTCAACGTTATACGAAGACTACCCGAAGAGCAACACTAAAAAGGCAGATGTTCAAACATGGCTCCAAAACAAATCTATACCATTTATTCCCGAAGAAACATTGTGTGAATTACGAGAAAAGGTAAAACTGTCGATGCCAAAAGAAAAAAAATATAAATTAGACGAGATAGCTTTTTCAAATGGGTCATGAAGTGGTGAGACTGCCACCATATCACTGCCAATACAACCCCATCGAGATGATTTGAGCACAAATTAAGGGAGAAGTCGCCGAAAAAAATCATTCTTTTAAAATGGCAGATGTTAAAGTATTGGTCAATAATGCCTTAGATGCAGTGACAAAAGAAAATTGGAAAAAATGCGGTGACCATTGTGACAAAATTCAAGACGATGATCTGGTAAAGGAAGGGTTAAGGGACGAAATTTTGGAGCCTATCATTCTTACCATAAATACCGACGACAGCTCAAGTGACGATGACAATGATGACGACGATAACTTCTAATATTGTATAAAAATTAATTTTTTTTTTATTATTTATTATTTTTTGTGTATATTACTTATATTTATTAATTTGAATAATTAAATTGCATGTAATATAATAATACCTATTTTATTTCTTCAAAAATACGTATTTACCAAAATATAAAGGAGGAATAATAATATTCATATAATAACAGGTTTGAATACAATTTACGCTCCAAAAAGTTGAGTAGCCCTGACGAAATTTGGCCACCCGGAGCTCTGGTATCGCGGCTCACTTTTCGCTGGCCGTACTGTAGGCACTGAGATAGATAAGAATAAACTGGAGCGTGGACTTTGATGTAAAAACGGGCCGACATATTTTTCGTTACCCCCACTCATGATTGGCAAGAAATTGAACTTCCATACTAATAACATTGAAAGACTACACATTTTAACTTGACATAACTCTGGGATAAATGATCGTATTACGTTAAATTTGGTATCACAATTTTTGTTTTTATGTGTACTTCAAACTTGTATTTTCAAAATATAAAAATAAAAACAAAACATATTTTTTTTACAACATTTTTTTCAACAAAAATATTTTTGAAGTGTAGATAAAATTTTTTTGGCCCTATCAAAATACTTGAAAATATAATACAAAGTTCCTCATAAGTTATTCTTATAGTGATTAAAAAATTATAAGAATAATACATAGGCACAATTTTTTTTTTTTATTAGCATTTGAAGTTCAAACATTGACGAAAATTGATGAATATTTGCAAATTATTTTTTAGGTATAATTCATAAAAATGTTTGTATCGGTAGCTAAGAGTTAAAAACTTAATACATTATTTTTCATAAGTTTATCTTACAATAATTATAAAAGAACTTAAATTTTGGTGTATTCAGGCCATTAAAACATAAACCACTTTTTTCACCAACCACTGGAAATTATATCCTAGGCTGACAAATCATCTTCGTTCAGAATCGTTTTTCGTATACAATGATACCTATCATTGCATTCAAATTTAACCTACCCTAGTCCGAGGTCAACCCCACCCTCTAATGTACAGCAGAAAGGTACCCTCTTGACCGCTTTTTTAAAATTTTATAATACATATACCTTTATATCAACTTAATTATGTAACACTTTTTTTGACATAGGTATTTATAATATACTAGCTGACCCCGTGCACTTCGTTGCCCGTTAAAAATGCAAATTCCATATATATAGATTCGAATTTTGATTAATTTGTTATTTACTATTCGGTTTAACGGTGTTCAAAACTTAGACATTTTCATTTACTGTTTTGATTCTCAAAAATCTTGTGAAAGCACCACTTTAATATGCGAATTTTGTAAAATGCTTTCTTATTACACACTAAATTTGTGATACGATTTTAAGAATGTACCGTGTAAATTGTAAGCATCGATCTATCATTGTTCAGGCTCTACGTTTATCAGTCAGTGAGTTACTCAAGTCATAATATTATAGTCATTCTGCTTACCGTTGCCGTGAGACTCTCTTATGATAATGAGAGCAGTATATTATCATGTAGGCAATCCTCACGTGGTGGATTGCGGACCCCGCGAGATGTGTACGTAAGCTTATAATTTCTAACACTTAAGTTTCAAAGTTATGTCATTTTTTTTTTTTACTACAGTGGGTAAAATACAATAATGTGCCATCTCGTGGTTTTTGTATTGTTGCCTGTTGGTAAAACAATAAAACTTAGTATAACTTGTTATGTTAGTCTATTGCTGTAAAAAAATGTATATTAAATATATATATTATACTCAAGCTGTCCCGACACGGCGTTGCCCGCGTATTAGTTGGTTTTTTTTGCATTTTCGTAGGCCATGTATTAGTGTTATTATGTATGAGAAAATTTAATAAAACATATAGATATGGTTTATCACGGAGATATGAAAATTTTATACTAAAATTGCATTTAAATACCTATGTACTATGTGATACACCATACTATATTGTGTATTATCCCAGCACTATTTTCAAAATAATTAATATAAGAATGATCTATGTTTATAATGTTACTAACTAATATTTATCTTGCTCGTTAAATATACCAACTCTATATGACTCAAACTTTGTTCAATTCATTATTTAATATTCGGTGGATTATGTTCTAGATTTATCTTAAGTTTTCTGTTGCCCGGAATAAAAATTCTGATTCGCTGAACTGCTGAAGTATATTATCATTTATCAGGTAGGCAATCTATTGCGGTAGATCGCGGACCTAGTGCTGTTTGTATGTAAGTGTATGATTTAACTCTAATAAATATCAAAGTTATACCAAGTTTGACATAGTACGGTGGATTATATTAATCAATTAATACATAATCCTAACCCAACCTTAACGCACTAAAATCCGATGAGAGCGTCCAGCTCGCCGATGATGCGTCTGGCAAAAAAATAATCAAGGTTATTGTAGTCACAACGTGCATTCACGCGATTGGCAAGTTTAATTTAATTTAAATTTAACTATTGCTGTGAATTTTAAATTTACTGTGGCCATTGACTTATTTCGCTAATTCTTATTTTTGTTGTTATAGTTTTAACAAAATATAACATCAGGTCTATAACTATTATATTCAATCATAATCAATAGCGACCTTAATATAGTTTATTTTCTTGCTGAACAACTGCAGTGACAGTTGTTGTTGTTTTTTTACACCCAGATTCCGAACTTTTCTGGTGTATTTTCCTAAAATTGTATTACATAAGCACATTTTCCTGCGACCAATAGGAGGAATTATATTATATTATATTATATTCATATTATTAAATGGTTACCAAATGTTATCAAAATCTGTAATTCATTATATTAATTTTATATATTACCATAGCAACCACAAATAAATAAATATTATTCTCAAATCTTATAACCCCCATAGCAACCATTTATAAACAAAAATTTCTATCGTAAATCTCAATATTCCTGTTTGAGCACATATTATTAATAATACATATTGTTTGGGTGTTTGGTATAAGTGGACTGTATAAAATGTTCTCTATAGGTTTTTAACGAAAATAAAATAACAACCGGTACTTAAGTTTGCCGTGATATGAATCGACGGACTACTATTAACAAAATCAGTTAAGTAAATGGTATGGGGGCACAAAAATAGTGCTGGCCAGCAAGTGGAAATTATAATAAATAACTAACACAAAATTAATACTAACAATAATAAGATAAAACAAACATAGGAAAATATAAATATGTATAAAAATTGTATATAAACCGTGATGGCGACTGCTGGTTTTGGACGCTGAACAGGGTTGTTGAACAAGACGGTGAAGTGTTCCACGGGGTGACGGTGTCGGTAACGCACTACACAAAGATCTGGTACTCGGTGCCACGGTCAAAAAATGGATCTACTATTAGGTCGGTATTCGGTACATTCGGTATTCGATCGCGGACTTGGTCGCGTCCGTTGTTCGCGGCACACAAAATACGCTGTACAGAAAAATTGTGAGAGAGAGTATGTGTTACGGCGACTATCGGAACTCGGAAGCCCTATCAAACCGTGATTACAGTGTGTGACGACGTCGTCGTCTAAACATACTGCCCCCGTTGAAGGTACCTAGTTACCTTCAAAAGTTAATGGCAAGCGACACAGTTTCACCGCTGGACGTTTTACAATTTTTCCCTCTGCGGTCCGGACGTTGGCGACTCGAACTATTTTGTCCTCTCCTGGAAAGACTTCTACCACTCGAGCCGTTTTCCATGTGAGGGGTGGAGTTGGTTCCTTAATAATTACAAGGTCCCCTAGAGCCAGGTTGGTTTCAATTTTGTTCCATTTGGATTTGGTTTGAATTGTATGCAAGTATTCCTGCTGCCAACGTTCCCAAAAATGTTGTTGCAGTTGTTGGACTAGTTTCCAGCGTTGGTGAAGTCCCAGCTTTGGTAAGGTTTTAATTGTATCTGGCGTCGGCATGGTAACGATTGGTTCTAACGTTAAAAAATGTCCAGCGGTTAGTGGTTGTAGGTCGTTAGGATCTGATGACATGGAACCTAATGGACGTGAGTTTAATATTGCCTCAATTCGGTGAAAGATGGTGTTCAACTCTTCGTAGGTCAGAATTTGTTCTTTGATCGTTCGATGTAAGAGGGTCTTAGCGGATTTTACTGCTGCCTCCCATAGACCACCCATATGTGGAGCAGCGGGTGGATTCAAATGCCATCTTATCTGGTGGGTCGCAAGACCTCTCTCTACTTCGTCGGACTTAATCAATTTCTGTATTACCTCCAAGTAGTTTTTCGCACCCACAAAATTAGTGCCGCAGTCACTATATATAGCTTCACAGCGACCACGTCGACTAATGAATCTATTAAGGGCTGATAGAAACAGGCACGTGGTTAGATCGCTTACAAGTTCGAGATGAACTGCTCGAGTTGCCATACAGACAAATATACATAGGTAACCTTTTGTGGCTTGAATTCGTCGTAACAAAGCGGCCTTTACCCAAAAAGGGCCTGCAAAGTCAACTCCTACCTGTGCAAACGCTTTGATACTTGCAACACGAGCTCGAGGCAACGCTCCCATCATAGGATTCATGGGTTTTGGCTTCGCCTGAAAACAAGGGATGCACTGGTGTAGTCGTTTACGTATGACGCTACGAGCCGATAAGATCCAATAATCCTGGTGTAGAATATTCTGCGTCGTTTGTGGTCCGGGATGACAATGAAGACTATGTACATAGTCGATCAATAAAATGGTTAATTGCGATTGTTTTGGGAGTAGTATCGGGTGTTTTGCATCATAAGGCAAGTCAGAGTTCTTCAAGCGTCCTCCAACGCGGATGAGATCATTGTCGAGATCCAAGTATGCGCCAAGCATGCGAAGTTTGGGTGTACACGGTCGGTTTTGCCTAAGACAGTTCCAGTCTTCAGCGAAGTGTATATGCTGGACCCATCTTATTAACGCCTGTAACGCATCTCTCGTTTCTTGCGCGCTTGGGCGATTGGTTTGGTATTGCACCCTGGGTGGCCTACCCAATCGTTGACGTAGTCGCAACCAATAAGCTGCCAAACGGAGAACCTTAGAAAGTTCGGATGACGCGTAAAGAATCACACAATTTTCGTCTAATTGTGTAGGTGTAGCAGTTGCTAGTAAGGTAATCAACTTTTCTTCAGAATGATTTTCGGCACGATCTGTATCTGACATATTTGCCTGTTGTGGCCAAGTGTCCAATGGTTGTCGAAGAAATGTCGGACCATTCCACCACAGAGGATGGTCAACAATTTCGCTGGGTGTAAGACCACGTGATGCGCAATCTACGGGGTTCTGTGCCGATGGAACGTACCTCCATATCTTTTGTGAAGTAAGTTCTTGGATTTTCGCAACCCGATTACCAACAAAAGTTTTAAGATTAGCTGATGGTGTATTGATCCAGGCAAGAGTCACCATAGAGTCAGTCCAAGCATAGTACTGGTTAATCGGTAATGACTTCAGATTAGAACGGAGATAATCGATCGTACGTGCTAATAGTAGTGCCCCACAAAGTTCAAGTCGAGGAATCGACAGTTTCTTCTCCGGAGACACTTTAGATTTTCCCATTAATAAGTGAACTTGGATCTGACCGTTAGATGTGCGTGCTAGAAGGTAGGCAGCGGCGGCGTAGGCACTCTCCGAACTATCGCAAAATCCATGGAGTTCGTAGTTAGCATCCTCGACGGTAATCCGCCGGGCCACACATACTGAAGCAATAAAAGGCAACTCATCGTGATATCTTGTCCAAGCATCCTTGGCCACTACTGGCAGATCATCATCCCAACCAATTCTCAGTGCCCATAAATACTTCATTAACCGTTTTAGGTTGGTTATTACCGGCGTCAAAAGACCTATCGGGTCATAGATGCGGGCAATCTCGGACAAAATCGCTCGTTTACTATACCTCACCGGGTTAGGTTGATACTGGTAAGCTATCGTGTCATTTTTGGGTTCCCACTTTAACCCAAGTACTTTTGTATAGTCTGATGTTGGCTCATCAAAGGTCACTGCCTCGGTTTGTCGGTGTTCGGGTGGTACAGATTCAAGCAGAGCAATGGAATTACTAGACCATTTTCGTAGATCAAAGCCTCCTCGCTTGAACACATTAATTAAATCTTGCTGCAGTTGAAGAGCCGATTCTTCACATTTCGTTCCAGTTGCTACATCATCCACGTAAAGATCGGTATGTATTACCTTTTGAACTTCTGGATGGTTTGCGGCTTCATCCGCAGCCAATTGGTGGAGGGTTCGAATGGCCAAAAAGGGCGAGGAACGCTGTCCAAACGTTACGGTTGTCATTTCAAACACTTGCACTGGATCTGTAGGCTGAAAACGATATAGAAGTCGCTGATATGCATGGTGTTCGCCAGTGATAGCGATTTGGCGAAACATTTGCCTTATATCTGCAGTGAAAACTATGGAATGTAATCGGAATCGTACTAAAATCCCCGATAAGTCTTGCTGAAGTTTGGGTCCAGGAAATAGACAATCGTTTAAAGATTTTCCATTGGAAGTAACTGCAGACGCATCATACACCACCCGTACTTTTGTAGTTAAACTCTCGGGCTTAAGTACTACATGGTGTGGAGTATAGTAGGAGTGTGAAGTCATAGTCTCAGTTGAGTCAACTGGTTTCATATGACCTGCATCAAGATAGTCTCGCATGGCTACATTATACTGCTGACGGAGTTCTTCAGACTTCTCTAGTCGGATTTCGAGTTTGTATAACCGCTGCGTTGCCATCGCTCGGGACTCTCCTAGATGTGGTGGGTTTTGTATGAATGGAAGATGCACCACGTATCGACCATCTGGTTTTCTTGTAGTTGTGGCGGTGTATAACTCCTCGCATTTTATGTTTTCTGGGGTCTGATGCCGGATTTTTGGTAGTTCCTCCAGGTCCCAAAAACGACGTAGTGTTGAATCAATCTCCTCCAATGCAGTTACGAATGTGTTGGCTGTCTCCATGGTTGTAGCTCCAGTGTTTCCCATAAGTGTCCATCCAAACACAGTTTCAAGCCCAACCGGCTCCGTCCCTGTACCTTCTCTACGACCACTTCGAGTAACATAGGGGACGACATCAGCGCCGAGTAAAATGTCTACTGGCATTGGCTCGTCGTACCTGGGATCTGCCAACTCAAGTCCCTTTAGATGTTGCCATTCGGCTTTCCATACGCGTCTTGATGGTAATAACCCTGTTATCCGAGGAACTACATAAGCATTGATGTTTATTTCAGGAGTACTGCTTCTTAAGGGGCGCAGGTTTAAATTGACGTGAGACTTAATAGATGCTACCTGCACGTCAGACATTCCTCGAACCACTAAATTACATTTCTGTCGTGCTAAACCTAGTTTCCTTCCACAAACTTCCGTCATGTAACTACTTTCACTGGCACCGTCTAACAAAGCTCGAAACTCTTGGTAATCACCATTAACATCTTGAACAAGAATAGCTACGGTCGACAAAAGCACACGGCATCGGTCAGGTCTCTCATTAGCAGCTGAAAGCATAGTCGTGTTTGCGGTCACCGGTTGCTCTTCACTCTCCGTGGTTCTTAAATGTAACAACGAATGGTGGCGTCCACCACATTCTGAACACACCCTAGTATTACTACATTGAGCAATTCTATGTTCACTAAAACATAAGTAACAGCGGTTCAGCTCTTTTATGATTTGATGTCGGTCCTTAGGTGTTTTTTCTTTAAAGACTGGGCACGCAATCAGCAAGTGTCCAGGTCTCGACTGGCACACCTGGCACGAATAGTTACTTCCTTTTTCGTACTTTACTTTTCGCATTGTCGTAGTCGGTTTTTGATTTGATTGAACTGTATGCAACGCAGTAGTCTTGGTTTGGGATGTGGTTTTTGGCTTTTCCCGCCCTCCTTCAGATTGACTTCCTGCTGATGCTGCATTACAGAACTTAGTTAGGAAAGTTAAAAATTCGGTAACGCTTGGATCCTCATTGGTATCTACAAGCAGTTCCCACTGTGCTCGTAGTTGTCCATCCAACTTTTGTTGAAACAGATGTAGTAATATCGGATCCCATAGATCCGTGGCATAATTTAAATTTTTTAATGCACCGGTTGACTCTGATATATGGTTTAACATTTGTCTAATAGACTTTTCATCATTGAATACTGCCTTTTTCATCTCCCAGAGTTGCTTGAAATGACTCTCTGCAATTACACGACGATTTGAATAGCGATTATTCAGTATTTTCAATGCTAAAAAGTAATTGTCGTTACTGAGCATTAAGTTGTTAATCAGATTCAGTGGTTCACCTTCTAAATACGATTTTAAATAAGTGAACTTAACAACCGGTTGAAGAAATAAATTATCATTTACGACCGTATCAAACGTATTACGAAAACCCATATATTGCTTAGGGTCGCCCGTGAAACGTGGGATGGACAATTTTTCCAAAGGTATAAAGTTAGGTGTATTCTTCCTTGAGCCATTCAATTCAATAAATGTTTCATCTGCATTTTGCCCTAAAAGTTGCTTTGCAGGTATGTGTTCGTCGGCCACGATCATGATACTAAAATATGCCTCTTCGAATTTTTCACGAAGCTCATCGGGTGAGCATACTTTGTCTTCCGGTTTTTGCTCTTTTTCAGGTTTTCCGAGTTGCTTGATAATAATTGACATTTGAACTTCGAACTCCTCTTGCAAACGTTGGACGGTAGCATACATCATTCGGAACTTTGTTAATGAAGTCTTATTGGTCGGTTCATTTTCTAATGCAACTCCAGCTGCACGTATCCTATTTATTCGGTTTTGAATGTCATTAAGACGAATCTTCGCCTCTTCATAAATACCCATGGTAGCGAATTAGTTTGGTTTATATGGTTTAGATCTACAGTGATAGATTACACCGAAAACCCTTTCTTTTTTTTTTTTTTTTTTTTTTTTTAATCACGGTGTATACGGTTTATTTACGGTGTATACGGTACCGAATATATTATTACACTCAATGGCCTACTTACGTTACTAATAATATTGCTTATGAACTTGACCTTATATTAATTGCGATCACTAATTATAATAGCATGTATGTTTGTAAATATTTTTAATCATTATCATCGGGTCAAAGTCCATCCGCAGTTCGGTTCACACAGATTTTTTTTTTTTTTTTTTGGTAATTGGTGATCGTGTTACGTAATAATTTAATAACACAAATGCCTATATTATTTCTCAAATAATCCGTATAATTTATATTATAGTATTATACTAATTATTAATGTTCTTTCGAATTTTAACGGTAAGTGGTAATCACTTAGAATATAATAATATCCTAGGCCGAACGGACCAAATGTTTGGGTGTTTGGTATAAGTGGACTGTATAAAATGTTCTCTATAGGTTTTTAACGAAAATAAAATAACAACCGGTACTTAAGTTTGCCGTGATATGAATCGACGGACTACTATTAACAAAATCAGTTAAGTAAATGGTATGGGGGCACAAAAATAGTGCTGGCCAGCAAGTGGAAATTATAATAAATAACTAACACAAAATTAATACTAACAATAATAAGATAAAACAAACATAGGAAAATATAAATATGTATAAAAATTGTATATAAACCGTGATGGCGACTGCTGGTTTTGGACGCTGAACAGGGTTGTTGAACAAGACGGTGAAGTGTTCCACGGGGTGACGGTGTCGGTAACGCACTACACAAAGATCTGGTACTCGGTGCCACGGTCAAAAAATGGATCTACTATTAGGTCGGTATTCGGTACATTCGGTATTCGATCGCGGACTTGGTCGCGTCCGTTGTTCGCGGCACACAAAATACGCGGTACAGAAAAATTGTGAGAGAGAGTATGTGTTACGGCGACTATCGGAACTCGGAAGCCCTATCAAACCGTGATTACAGTGTGTGACGACGTCGTCGTCTAAACACATATTGAAAAAAAACTATCCTATCTTTTAAGTTGGACCAAATTGCACGCGTTGTAAAAAATTTCATCAAAATCGGTTAAGTGGTTTAGGAGTACATTGAGGACAAACATTGTGACACGAGATTTATATATATTAAGATATATTATATAAAATATTCGTTTAATAATTTGTATATACTTTTATATCATAATAATATTTAATAAAATAATACACCAAATATTTTAAACTATAGGTATAAAATATACATTTGAAGTATCTATAAGAGATTAATCATAATAAAAATAACATAATATAAAATAGATGTCATTTGTATATAGTTTTAAAAAATGTTTAAGGGTGGTAAAAAATTTCATATAATAGAAATAAATAAAAATAATTATCATAATAAAGGCATTGTTTTCTGATGTTGTGGCTAACTATTAGAAATATTAGACTACTATTAGAAAATCTAATACGCTTATCTCATGCATAGTATTCACTATTTTTGTTTTGTGTATTTACTAATAACATGTCTTTCATTTTATTAATTATATAAGGTGTTATGGGCTATGAGATATCTATAAGATATATACGAGATATCACGGCTAAGTTAGTATGACCATTGACCATGCCTCGTGTCAAGGGTAATGCGGATGCTACTATGACCATGACACGTGTCGGGATAGTAAGCGCACCAATAATTATAGTACTCTAATGATACATTTGAGATGTTATTGCACATTCTCAAATTCGTATCCGAATTTGCAACAACAACAACAAGGACACCTGGTTTCGCCCAGAAGGCGACCACACGACGTAAACAAGAGACGCACCACAATATATAAGGGAGCCCGAAGACCAGCAACGGCAGATGTACCAAAGCTATCAACAACTGAGCACTTTCACGTCACTCAGCCACTTATTTATTTGTTACATGTATTTTGTTTATATGCAATAAAGACATATTTCGTTATTAAGTTTAACTTTCATTCAAATTAACCATTTGGATTCAAATCTGATACTGGCACGCAACAATTGTATACATTACGTTGACGAAGCGTAACAGAATGAGCATGTCCCGGGTGATAAATTCGCGGCTGCAAGAAGTAGTAGAGGAGGTCTTGGAGTAACTGGTTTTTTTTACAGCGATAACAAGGGTCGTATAGCTTGCGCACACATTTCTCGCATGCTCTGTCATTAAATGACAAATGTTAGAATAAAGATAAACACAGATACCTAAGTATAAAATAAATAAATGAATTAATGTAACACATTATTTTTCTTTTAAAATACGAGTACGTAATATATTATTGATTATAAAATAATTTTTGTATTTTGATTTATAACTTTTTTATTTCTAAGCGTGCGGCGCATGCTGGCATGCCTGGAGAATTCGCCACTGATGACGGGAGAAAAACTGTTATGTGAGGTTGACAATGTTGAACCATACAAAGAACAATTTCAAAAAGTTATTGAAGAACTATCATTAATACCTGATCAAGTCTATAACGTAGGCGAAAGTGGTTGGAAAAGACACCAAGTCTTTTACAGAAAAAAACATTGGTCTCCGTGAAGAATTGAATGCTCCTGGACGAAAAATAGTCAAAGACAAGTTAACTTTTATGCCTTGTCAAATACAAGTAGCACTCATAAATTAAACTTATTAGTTATTGGTAACGAAAAAAATCCTAGAGCTTTTAAAAATGTAAGCCTTCCTGTTGATTACAAAAATCAAAGCAAAGCATAGATGACCAAGTCTGTTTTTTCCGAATGATTTCATGAAAAATTTGTATCTTCAGTGGAAAAATTTAACAAAAAACATCACTTATCTAAAAATGCATTGCTTATATTAGACAATTGTCCTGGGCATTATATTGCTAATTTAAATCAAAGTTTTATAATCAATATCAAAGTTTTAATAAAGTTTTAATAGCTCTGTCTTGGTCGCGTCCGGGAGTCAGGGAGAACCTGATGTAATGGTGGTCTTTGTTGTTGAACACCGACTCCAGTACTCTCCAGTCTGTGATGCGAGCTGCCGAGGAGTCGCAGGACAGGGTGACGTCGACGATGGATCCAGCGCCTCTTGAGAAGGTTGGAGTTGGAGCCCGAGTTCACGATGACCAGACCGAGGTGACGAGGACGGGGACTTCCTGTTGAACGGTCCTGATGGTGTCCTCGAGACGGCGGAGCAGGTCCTGGAAATCTTCGATAGGTCTGTTGGGCGATGCATAGCAGCTGTACACCTGGACGCCGTTAAGCCGAGCTGAGACAAACTCAGGGTCGCTGATGAAGTAGGCCACCGTTACTTCCGTGTACGAGACATAGATGGCCGCCTCCCGTTGTCCGGCGCTCACATGCAAGGCACTGGATGCGGGACCCGCCTTGTAGGGGTCGCTGATCAAGGCGACGTCGACTCTTTCTTCAACTATGAATTGTGCGACGAGGTCTTGTACCACGCGACAATGGTTGAGGTTGCACTGCACGAAGTCGAGTCCCATCATATCGCTCTACTTGCGCTCTAACTTGAGGTTGACGGCTGCGGCTGCTGCTTCTGTAGGGCGCAGTCCTTCACCAGGTAGTCGTCCTTCTTGCATCTGTGCTGCAGCGGTGGGGCTTGGCCTCGTCCCAGCTCTCGGCAGCCAGATGTCCTTTCCCTTGACAGCGGAAGCAGGTAGGTTGGTTGTTAGCTAACAGCTTGACCCTGCACCTGGTCCACTCCACGGTGACCGCTTTCTTCTCCGCCAGCGTGATGGCGTCCTTGAGCGGCAAGTGGAGGCTCGCGACAAAATCCCCTCTACCACCGGAGTTCTTGCGGATGGTCACGTTCTCGGAGGTGACTCCGATGACTACAACGTTCTCTGCCTCTACCCATTCCGGAACTCTCAGCAGTTGAACGAGCGTACGGGGCTCGGGTAACCTGACCCTGGCCGCATCTACTACTACCTCCCGGATCTTCCTGGCTAGCAGCTTGGCTTTTTCGTTCCTCTCGATATCGAGAAGAATTCCTCCCACCCTGGTCTTTCTTGTCATCAGGACGCCAAGGGACTGAAGGTTGATCGAGCCCGATACCTTCTTTATCACGGAGGCTAGGAAGCCTCCTTCAGCCGGGTGGTCGATGGTGACCGCCATGGATCGCGGAGCCCTCTTCCGTAGGAGAGCCACTTGGTTGGTGGCCGAGAATGGTTGTCGGGCCGGCTTCAGTGGCTTCCTCTTTTTAACGACATCGCTCCAGGTCTGCTGATGCTGTTTCTGCTGTTGCTGAGGCTGCTGCCCCTGTTTCTGCTCTTTTTCGGGAACTGCTTGCGGTGAAGCAGGGTTCGTGGCAGCGTCCTTAACTTCACGGCCGACGAGTACTCTGGAAGCTCCCACGTTGGTGGCCGCATCCTTGTCCTCTCGCTTGGCAGGTGTGATCGAGTCGCTAGTCGGTACCAGCGCCTTCACGCACCGCAGCGAACGGTAGAATGCCGAGATTACTTCAACCTCGTCGGTTTGACACGAAGCGTTGACGCCTTGGCAGCTCAGTGCTGCCGGACTCTTCATGTTCGTCTCGAGAGCCAGCTTGCAGATCATCGTCGCGTTGAAGGCGCGGATGACTTGCTCCCGGCTGTCTTAAAGGCCGCTCACCACATCCAGGAGTTCTTGGATAGACTCCTTGACTGCTGAGCTGCGGCTTTTCTCAGAGTAGACCTCGAGAGCTGAGGCCTTCTGGAACAGCAATTTGAGACCCCCGTTCTGGGTCATGAAGTTGGCCTTACACGACCTGACGCTCCTCGACAGCTTGGACATTGTGTCCACCAAATCCAGCGGGTTAGCACCGGTATTGTTGTCCATTTTTTTTCCGTTTACTCCGACTTCTCCGGTCTATTGCGTGCCCGAAGACACGACTGTCTCAGCAAAAGATTTGCCATGCTGGGCACCCTCTCAGCTGGGTTCAGCTGGGTTCTGGCTTGCCGATGACGACCTTTGGGAAGAGCCACCCCCAACTGCAGGCTCTGGGGTTTTCGAGGCCCCTGTAGCAGTAACATCAGTTTGTTTTGTTGTGTCCATCATGAGTTTTAAAAGGTAGCTTGGCCGCCACTGACGACGCCAGCCTGGCGTCGTCTGTCTGGATGCTGGCTCCTGAGCCCTGATCTACCAGGACACCAGAGGTCGATCACTTCTCCAGTGTAGTTTACTGTTTTCCTTCAGGGTCCGTTTGCTGGTGGTAGCAGTGGTTAATGTACCTGCCACCCCCAACTGGTTAAGGTCAGAAGCGCCTCTGAGGCTCCGGCCTCAACTAGTTTAAGTCAGGACCTGGGAGTTGGGACCCTCTTAGCACCGACTGAAGTCAGTGAGCCACCACAACGTCAAGGTCGGTCCCGTCGAGAGGGGGTTAGGTCAGGTTAACCTAACCTAAACCTCTTTTTTTTTTTTACGCTAGATATCGGGGCATAGGGTAGTACCAACCTTTCGGTTATTTCCCCCCTATGTCCCATCGTTTATTTGGAAAGACAAATCACACAAAAATTTGACGACGCATAGGGACAATACCCCTAATTACGGTCGCACAATTTAGTTTACAACGTTTGAGGGGCTCTATCCCCTCTACTTTCGCTGTCAGCGCACAATATATAAAAGCTTAACTAAGTTTAGATAATTGGATCAGGTTGCATGGCTTGCCTTCTTCTTTCTTCGGTTTCTTTGCTCTTCATAATCCCTCTAACCATGTCTGCGATATTGTCCCAATTTTCCTTCGAGGCGAGCATCGTTTGGACGAGGTTCCCTGCATTGAGGTCTGTATTGGTAGCCAGCTCTGCTTGTCTTCTTTTTTGATGCAGAGCATCGCATTTAAACAGCGTATGCTCTGCGTCATCCGACGGGTCGCCGCAGAACCAGCACTCGGAGCTTCTCAGTTTTTCGAACCATTTTAGGTCTGCTGCAAAGCGACCATGTCCACTTAGCGCCTGTGTGATATGGAAGTCCGTTTCGGTTAATCCAGGGCCCAATGTTCGGTATGAGGGGTGCGTCCATCTGTCCTTCTCACTGTTGTTCCATATACTCTGCCATTTCTCCAGGATGCTCTCAGCTGTCGGTAGTCTTTCAGGATCTCTTTTTTTATAGTGCATCATATGCCGTTCTTTCGCGATTAGATCCAAGGGGGCAATTCCCGTGATTACCCCGAGTGCGTCTGTTGATGTAGTGCAATAAGCAAAGGCCACTCTAAGGCAGATGCGCCTCTGTACCTTCTGCAGGGCTAGCCATCCCGCGGCGCACATGTCCTCCCATATCGGTGAGCCGTATAGAAGAATTGAATGATCCACGATGCTTAGGAGTTTCCGTCTTGTTGGCCTTGCTGCGCTGATGTTGGGTAAAATACGGCTTAGCTGTTGTACTGTCTTGCCCGCTTTAGCTGCAACAATACGGGCGAGGTCGGAGAACCGCCAGCGTCTGTCAATGTGGATGCCCAAGTATTTAACGCATTTGCTTGATTCCACGCGGTGGCCGTCAATGGTGATGGTCATGTCGTTGTACGTTCTAGTGTTGGTAATCACCATGGCTTCGCACTTAAGTGCAGCCAGTGAAAGCCCTGTCTGAGTGAGCCATTCATTGACTCTCTGCGCTGAGAGGGCTAGACTTTGTTCTAGCCCTATGGAGTCGGTGGCCTTTGCAACGAGAGCGACGTCGTCCGCGAAGGCTAGGAATTCGACTCCGGGAGGCAGCTAGGTTCGCAGGAGGCCATCGTAGAGGATGTTCCACAATGTGGGGCCGAGGACTGACCCCTGCGGTACCCCACACGTGACGAGCATCCTCTCCTCGATTCCCCCTGACTCGAAGCATAGAACTTGGTTTTCTAAATAGCTGTTTATTATTTGATGAAGGTATGTGGGCACCTCCATGTCCCGCACGGCTCCCAAGATGGCGTTCCACGGGGCAGAGTTAAACGCATTTCTTATATCTAGTGTAAGTATGCCCACCTTTTTCTTGCTGTTCTTGACCGTTTTCTTCAGGACTTCCAGGGCGTCGATGGTTGATCGTCCTTTTCGGAATCCTAATTGCCTCTCGTGAAGTCCTTTACTGGTGTCCAAAATTAGTCTCAATCGGTTGTCAATAATTTTTTCGAATAATTTGCGAGGCAGTCCAGCAGGCATAAGGGTCTATACGAAGATGGGTCGTCCAGGGGTTTATCTCCTTTCCTCAGTAGAACCAGACGCGCTTTTTTCCAAATTTCCGGGAAGACCCCACTGCACAGACAAATGTTGTATAAGTCGATGAGCATGTCCGGGTTGAGTGCCAAGATCACTTTTAGTACCTCGTTCGGGATACCGTCAGGGCCCGGGGATAACCTAACCTAAACCGGGGGGGTCCATACAAACCTAACTTAACCTAACCTAAACCTATCTTTCTGTGTCCACAATAAACATCTCTTTAATCATATAATTGTTGTTCGCTCTAAAAATGCATTAAATGTCGATGATGCCTGTAGACATTTTGGCTGTTCTTTAAAATAAGTTTCAATTGCATTGATTTGAGTTTATACAGCAGGTAAAAATTTTTCAAATCGTTTACAGCTTCTAGGATAGTTTGTTATTTAACTTCAGCTTTTATCATATGCTCTGTTATATCTATTCACATGAATTCCAACTTTTCTGTTTGTTCTCTTGTAATTGAATAGATGTATGATTTTTTTCAACTAAATGTTCAATTTTATTTAATTTATCTAAATATGATTTAATCGACTTTTCAAGATTCGAATTAATTTTTTTTATTTCACTAGTCTGAGAACTATCAAACACGTTCATGGTAGAAACTCAACTAAAGTTATTTTCTAGTGTTACTTATATTTATCCAAATATTATGTGTATTCACAACCCTGAGCAACTTTTCAAATATCTGTTTCCCTTTCCTACGAATAATTTTTTCGATTAAATGTTTGTTTGGGTAATTTGTTTTGACACGGTACGCAACGGCTGCCAGTACAAAGTACAGGCACCGCAGCGACCGGTCTACGACTTTATCAACTGCCACCACGGGTGACGACGAGGCGACATCGTCGACTCTCCCTCCACGCCGCAAAGTGTAATGATGTGCGTTTAAGCCATCATATCTTTTAAATGTTAAGTATTTAAGAAAATAATTATAATAATTATTAGCAATTAAGATTAAGCACACACACATACACACACACATTAAGATATCATATTATAAGAATTCCAGTCTGCCGTTCAGGCGGGCATTCGCGTTATTATTGTCTTCTTGTACAGACGGCCGAAGGCGAGTTTAAAAGACTACGCAGATCGTCTGGACAGGAAGATATAGTTAAATAGTTATAAATGTTTGTAATAATAATTAAAAATATATATATTAATGTGTATCAAAAAATTAAATACAATTAACAAGTATAGTGATTCAAAGAAAAAGATTTTTTACTCTAAAATATAAATCGGTCACCTAATTCCATATATCAGACGAAAGCCACGATTTCAACAGACAAGTCGACACTGGAATCAGAGAGGTAATATAAGTTATGGTTATTTAATAAACAATGCATTTAGAAATATACAATCTCCCCCGATTAATTAAGTAAACCTCTTTTTCAAATCACTACAAAAGGCTAGGCGGGACGGGAAGAGAAGTCAGGCCGGACGAGTGCCGGCTGTCGGCGATCGGGCTCTCTTGCGTTAACCGTCAACCGGACAACTCCGCGTTCCGCACGGCCATTGTACGCAACCGTCATTTTCAGCACACCCCATGGTGTTTATTATATTATATTAGTATATCATATTACAGTGTATTACACGCTACTTTTGTGGCACTCACGCCCCGAGCGTTCAACCAATAAATCTTATTATAATACCAATTTGTCACTCGTTCTTTTTTGTGATTAACCGTTCGACCCACCCTGTGTGTGTATGCGTGTGTGATCCACTACGACATCGACTACCGCGACCGAACTGCGAACAGTACTGCCGTCAATCAGGTCGTGTCAAATTGGCTACCCGCTGAGGAATCTTCCCAGTCAACATCAGCAAAACTTCAGAAAGGTAAGAGTTTTCTTTTCACGCCGACACATACCTCGGGTAAATTGCTTATATTATATTAGTATTCAGATATTTTAGCCAGAAGTGTGTTTTTCCGGTTAGCTAGGATTCCCAAGTTAATGATTACGTAAAAAGTATTATTTTTTGTACGTACAGGGAATTCCGCGCGACCGAGAATAACCGTGAAACGGCTTGGGAAGTAATTACATAACGTAACACCACCCCGCCGAACACTTGCCTTTCGTATAGCACAGATAGCAGCGCAGCGTACAGGTGAGGAACCCCGACCCAGTATCGCTGCCGCCGTTCTTAATTTCGTCGCGCGAAAACAAAATCAAATGCTAATACTAGCCGCCGCCGCACGCAGCCGAGACAAACTGGTTTCACCGCCACCGCCGAGTACGTTGACCTACTTACGTTATATTTAGACCGTACCGGCGACGCCGCAATCAGCTGCACAGCTGATGATCATTTGTAGCGGTGTCGTATGCTATCTACGCACTAAATACTAGTGTCGTATGCTATCTACAAATACTATTTACCGGGTAGCGGGGTTGTATGCTATCTACAAATATTTATCTACACTCTACAAAGTACAAAGTTAGATTTAGATCCCACGGGTTTTTAACGATTAGTTGTGTCTGTGAATTATTCGCGTGTGTTTGTCATTTGTATTGCGTTCAAAATGACTTTAATTAGTGATTTATATAGACATATTATTTATAATGATGATACTTGTGTAAATTTTTTAAAACAAAAAGGTGTCTTACCTAAACAAGAATTTTGTGAAAAAATCAATAATGTTAGCAATGAAGTGTGTGGTGGCGTTCTCAAGGAATGTTATAAAAATAACCGCAAACGAGATTCCGATGGGCAATTTGTGAAAACAAAATACTTACGTTGCCAAACACGTGGTTGTCAAACCTATCAGTCCATTCGTAAAAAAAATCCGTTTTTTACCTATGTCGATATTAATGGAAAATGTAATAGTGGATTAAGTTTATGCCAGATAGTAGAGCTCGTATGGTTTTGGGCACATGGTATGCAAGTAATTCAAACTATGAAATGGACAGGCAGAAGTCAACACACCGTGTCGGATTGGTACAATCTTTGCCGTGATATTTGTGTTGACCAATTTGAAAAACGTACGAAAATGGGTGGTGTAGGATTCGTAGTGCAAATAGACGAATCTTTATTTCAAGGCAAGCGGAAGTATAACCGTGGTCGTCTACGTCTGGGAGATCGTCAACCTAGAGAAGAAATTGTAGAATCAGGATCTAGCAGTTCTGATACTGATACTGAAATAACTAATCGAAATTACGGTGTACGCATTCAGGGGCCGTGGGTGTTTGGAATGTGTTGTAGACGTGATAATATAGTAGAACGTCGATTGTTTATCGTTCAAAAAAGAGACCGCGCCACTTTGCTTCCAATAATTAAAAGAGAAATTGAGCCAGGGACGACTATTTTTTCAGATGAATGGAAAGCTTACAGCTGTTTAAACGATCATGGCTATGTCCACAATACCGTAAATCATAAAAATAATTTTATTGATCCACAAACAGAAGCTGAAACTCAAACTATGGAATGTTATTGGCGGCATATAAAGGTGAAATATGGTATAAAATCGCATGGTGCCACTAATTTGCTGGAAAGGCAGCTTAAAGAAGAATGGTGGCGCTCCATAAACACAACAAATACGTTCGAAAAATTTTTTATTGATATGAAAAATACTTTTCAACTTTAATTAAGAACATTCATTGACAATCTTCAATTATTTATGAAGTGCTCTGGTTTAAAACGAATTAAGATTTTTTATATAATAATACGACATAATTTATACGTAAATAGCAATGTATAGATAACATTCAATGCGTAGATAGCATACGACACCGCTACCAAAAATTATTATAAAAACTAGAGAAATGTCCATGTATTTTATAATGATAATATTGTTCTGTAATAATATTCATATTGATAACAACTAGACCGCAGAACTATAGATAAATCTACAACCATGGTAAAATAATAAAATAATTGAATGATAATGATTATTAACATCAGTGCAGTCGATAACGGAAATTACACGATATGATGGTGTAGTGTAAATATTATCTGCACGAGTGCAATAATACGACACTGTATGCACTATATAAGATAAAGTTTATCTTAAACCGTGGTAGTGTGTGAATACGGCATAACAGAATACATTTTACCACGACCAAATGATTGTATTCCTATATTATAAACATTATATTTTTGATATAAATAAACCTAACCTATTGATAACCTAACCTAACCTGAGGGGGAGGGTCATAACACCCAAACCCCCCCCCCTGGCGACGAAACGAATTTACAAATCAATATATTCAAAATTATGATTTCAGCTACAGTAATATACAAGGTGAAGATTGTTCATTTATGTACGAGTTATTACAATTTCATTTTAATTCATTGTCGAACATGATATTACAAGATTTAGTTATGTAATATAAAAAAAAGTTTCTTAATTTATTTTAATTTATCGTTCTTGCTAAATAAAATGTAAAATTAATACCACTTATGTACTAACTTTCAATATTTTTATTTTTATTTTATTTTATTTTTTTTTTATTTTAACCTATAAATGAATTATTATTTTTTTTGTTATCTAAATAATAAAAAATAAATATAAATATAAAAAATTTTTTTATTAAATAAAATTAATCCAACACCATATCCTATTACATCATTTTATAAGTTTATTTTTTGGTCTGTGTCTGAGAAGCTTCTTGGTGGGGTGTCGCATCATTTTGTCGAAAACAGATTGAATGAGCGTAACCATTTCTTTGGCTGTAGTTAAATCATCCGGATGCTGTCCTGTTAAAGATATTTTGAGTGAGCATTCAGCATGCTTCCATCTAAAAAAGTCAGGTTAGGTTAAGTTAAATTTTATTATAAATATTTCACTTTAGTTATATATATATATTATTATTATTATTATTACCTATCTTGCAGAGCAACATTAGCAATTTTAGCACATTTATAATAGTTCAGTAATCTACAGCCGTATTGTCTACAGGTGTCTTAACCGTTAATGAACAATCATCCTTTTTTATCTTCAAGGTGTTCTCTGCATCGGTTGGTATAGTTGGATCTGTTATTAAATCCAATATTTTGTCTGTATAACAGATAGCAGTGTTCTATAAAATAATAATTAAATTATATTTTTTTTACTTTTTCGTAATATGTCATAAATTTATATAACTACCCTTTTTCGTCTTTTTCGATACCGGTTTCTTCTCCGGTTTCACAAATAATCTTTTCGATGTACCTTTTTTTTGAGATGTTGTTGCAATATTATCCTATAATTAAAATAGACGATGAGCTGATGACGGTTTACAAAATCAATTTTTCATAAAATATTTAATAATTTTTTTAAAAAAAAAAATGTCTTTTAATTAAAATAATTATATATATATAAATATATTGTGATAAAAAAAAAAAAAAAAAATGTTTTTTTACTTACTTCGGACAATACAACCGACTCCTCGTCATCGCTTTTAAATGAGTAGCAGGACATTTTTTCAAAATTAAATTAATTACCTATATTAAAAAAAGTCTAGATCAGAGGTTCCCAAACTGTGGGTCGCGACCCAAAGTGGGTCGCGATTATACTTTTGGTGGGTCGCGCTATATTTTTAAATAATATTTAATATTTAATTACATATATTATATACTAATATATTATACTTTTTTTTCGTAACTACATAAAATTTTTTGGTAAAAAAAAAAAAAAAAAGGTCATTCATTGATATTGTGGGTCGTCATATTTTAAAAAATTTTCAAATTGGGTCGTACAATAAAAAGTTTGGGAACCTCTGGTCTAGATTGTAAAATCTGTTGAAGTATACTGAATATACTGTATCGATGAGTCTCTTATATATGTAACCACTTCTACTCCTCCTCTTAAGTCTAAAATAATCAGTTCAGCGTACACTAACTAGAATAAAATTTGAAAGGTTTTGTAACATGTGACCTGGGTACGTCTTTTCATAATCGAAAATATAGAATGTAATGACAAGTGTGATTTGTATCTAAAAGAATGTAATTGACTTCTACATTTCAATGTCAGATTTAAAAGGTTATATACAATTTAGCAAGGTACGTAAATTTAGCAAGGTAAGATTAAAATTAAATAACTGGTCATAGTAAACATGAAATAGAAACTTATAGTCCAATTTCCTGTTTACCATGACACGTACGTTTATTTTGGAGACTACGCCCAAATAGTTTAATATAAAAGCGGTTGTGGTAGTATTAAGAATTAGACATACAGCTAGTTCAGTAGAAACCTTTTTTTTTTTTTTTTTTATACGGTATCGTAGAGGGGCCGGAGACACCCGAAGGTATTTCGTCAGCTCCCCCCACATCGTAGTTCAGTAGAAACCTAAAATAACCTAACCTAACCTAGTTCAGTAGGAGATATTAAGGGTGGTACGGGACTTTTGGGACATACTGTACATTTAAACTTATTTAAGGGCTACGGATTCAAATACAACAAATACAATTAGTACAAATATAATTAATTTTTCATATTACATTTTTTGAAAATAGGTTAATTAAAAATTGGAAATGTCTGATTAATTTTTTTTAAAAATGTTAAATTTTCTATTTTAACAACCTCATAATGCTACTTATGAGGAATTGTGTTACAATTTTTATAACATAACCTTTAAGTAAGCTGACTTAATATTTAAATCTTCGTAAAAATTAACTTTACAATCTGGAAATAAAATAAAATAATTTAAAAAAAGTCGGCAAGTGGATACCGTTCTGCTGTACATTAGGGGGTGGGGTTGACCTCGGAATAGGGTAGGTTAAATTTGAATGCAATGATAGGTATCATTGTATACGAAAAACGATTCTGAACGAAGATGATTTGTCAGTCTAGAATATATTATATTTAAATATTGTCATATATTTTATTTTTCAATTAGGACGCATTTGCATTTGGCATGGTTAATCAATTTTTCCAAAAACATTGCATGTAGGTAGTTATCATAATTCACGTAGATAATATCTATTCATAATACCTTATATTATCATAGATATACCTGGTATACCATATAATCACATATAATATTGTACACAGCCAAGGCTTATAGATTATAATCTATAAACTTTGCAGCTGCTGGTATAGATAATAAACTTTATCTATATCTGTGATATTTTATGTTTTGTTTATATTCCGTATATTGACATTTTTGGTTGATTACGGTTTTTAAAATTGTATTTCTATTATGAATTAACCATATTGTATTAATTGTAATCATTTTAAATTAATATGATTCTACGTCGTGTTGATTCCTTGTGTAACAATTACATATTAACATCAAGACGAGCTATTTCCTAAAGATTTCATTAATGTAAGTTTAATAAGTACCTATCACATTAAATTACTTAATATTTACTTATAATTATGTATTTTGTTTATTGTTTAGATATTACTAATGGCTGAATTGTATCATCAAATGTGCATATTATTATAGTGTAACCAAGCTCAGCTGATGTTATACTCAGTAAACTGTAGTACAAATTGTTATTTGCCTCTCAACTGGTAGACTTTAGTATAGAGGTATTGCAAATAAATTTGACTAGATTACTATGGACTATTCACAATATTAATAATTCAAATTAAATCATTTAATAAAGAATTTTTTTTTATATTTTATTATATTTCATAAAATTAACAGTGGATTAATACATTTGTTTAATTTTAAGTTCAATAGATACAGAATTGTGTAAAAGTTTCGTATCACACAGCACATTGTGTAATGATAAATTCTTTATAGTTTATAAGATTCATAGTTCTTAGTACATCAACAATATCAACTAATAAAAATGTTTGAACTGTTAAACCGAATGAAGGCCATTGAAAGATTCATGTACTTTCAACCGTTAAATTGATTAAATATTTTGAATCTGTAAAAAATAACAAATTTAATGTAATAAATTAGTATTAACATATATAATAAGTGGCTTTTTAAATATTTACTTTTTACCTTTAATGTATTATATGTATTATAATATATTCAATAAATTGTTAGTATTCGAGTTGTATCATAGTTAAATGTACAATGTAAAATAATATGAAGTATTATGAATAAATAAATTTAAATAAAATCTGATTATTTATTTTTAGTCACTGTATATTATAATTATTTACTTGGCACAAAATTACAAAATATCATGTCCTAAACAATTTAAATTATGTATGGAAAATAACATCTTATTATACAGGCTTAAGTCATCTAAATACTTAACAGTAGAAGATAGGATTTGCTGTAGAACTGATATTCTATAAGTTATTAAAATATGTTATGATCCTAGGCGAATACATAATAAATGTTGATAATCTTAAGACCGCACAATTAAAATTGTAGTTTGTATTTGAGGATTGAATACAAACATACATAGTATAAGGTATTAAGGTCAGAAGTGAGGATAATAATATATAGTTCAATATTATTTAAATAAAAATAAAATCTAGGTTTCTGCTTATGTTAAAAAATAACAATTATTATAAGGTTAGTGCCCTCACACTTTTTATCCAGGCTTGGGACTGGCAACTTATACATATTATTATGTACCTAAGTGAATAGTTGGCGGTTTACACGTTCCTTTTTTAATCCAATAACAGTCAGATTGTATACAGGTTAAGTTTATAATTTATTTTTAGCTGTGCTATGTTTTTTTACCAATTGGAGAATATTTTTACAATCTTTTTAGAATTATAACATATACATCCTTGCTGTTGTTTGGATATCTTTTTTCTGCAACTGTTGTGTCATTAGCGCAAACCCAATTGGAAGTTCCTTGTCTCAGGTATGCAATGTAATGGCCAGAGCTCGTGTTTTCTCCCATATGTAATATTGCAGCTTGAGTTTTGTATTGCGCTCCAGCAATTTCCAAAATAGAGGTGGGTACGCCACTAAGTTTTAGATCTGTTATCTTTTTGGGAACAAATTGACCATTTACAAATGTTGGAATAAATAGTTTTAGTTGAATTACTATATACTCATTTGCCTCTATTATCTGATGTTTATCTTCAGAACCTCCGATGTTATTACAATTATTGCATTTGTAGTCATTTAATGTATTCCAAACATTTTGATTTGTTGAAAATAATGTTTGCAAAGTTTGTGATCTGTGCTGTGGAATCTCAAAATGTAGAATCAAACTTGTAGGTGCATAGTTGGCCGTTGTATGATTACAAGTATTGCAACGATTGGTATACAATTCTTGAAATCCAAATAAAGATTCAAATGTAGGTCTACTACGGTCCATAAGTGCTTCTAAAAATTCTATACAATCTTGTTGCTGTTGCTGAGTATATAATATTGTCTCGTTGTCCAAATATTCTCTGATTGTTCGAGTATCACATGACCCACTGTTACTTGTATATTCGTGTAAGCTATGTTGAAGTGTTGGTCCGAGTTGATTATTGCGAATTTCATTTACAAGAGATTGACAATTAAAAAAAAACCTGGATGACAGAATTAGCATAACATGATACACCATCAGTGTTAGTAAAGCCACAAAATGTACTACTTGATGTTATGTCAACTTTATTCTTAATACTTGATATTTTTCTTGTTTTTGGATTTTTTGACACAGTTGCATTATCACTTATTGTTTCTAATAATGAATCTGACCGTATGTTGCAATTTTCTGGAACTTTGAGAGTATTACTATTGACCTGAATAAATTGAATATCATTAATTACGGTATTATAATCAACTATTTTGGTTGATTTAGTTTTAGTTTCTGGAACCAAAATAGTGTCACTATCAACCTGTATAAACTCAATATCGTCCAACTTATTATTATTATTCAGGACCTTAGTTGATTTAATCGATTTTTTGGATTTTTCTACAGGAAATCCATCGATTGCAGGAACGTTTGGTTTAATAAAATTGTTTTTGACTTCTTCTTGTACAATTTGGTCATCAACAGTCTCAGAATATTTTTCTATTTCCTTGAAAGTATCTATGTCCATAACCAGAATAGGTCTGTGATCACTTATAAGGGACTCGTACACCAAAGTTGCAATGTCAACATTTGTAATGACATTGTCAATGGTTGTTCCGTGATCTGTAGTAATACCGTCAACCAATATATTGTAATTGAAATGTTTTAATATTTGAACTAGTTGTTTTGGCGGTTTGTTGAAGTTTACATTGAAATCACCAATAAAGATAACATTGTTTTTGGTGGAAGCTACCGTTTCAATGAAATCACAAAGCTTCTGTACAGGAAAATTTGGCGATGAATATATCCCAATATAGGTAATATTTTCAATGATGACTTCAATTGCTTCTAAGTGTGTCTTTTTCTTTTGATCTTGAAGCACTGTTGTGCTGCAGATTATTTCTTTATGATTAATGGATTCTCCAACAAAACAAATTGAACCACTTTTACCATTTGCATGTATACTGTCTATTCTACAGCATTCAGTATGGTTCTTAATGGTATATGTGTCAGATGATTTTGAACCAGTTTCTTGGAAGAACATTATTTTAGATTGTAAAAGAACGATATCCGCATTAATGTGAGCTTCATATTTTTTTAAAGACCTTATATTGTGTGACATGCAAGAGAGTGGCATGTTGTGTGTCATAATTCTAGAAAAGCGCGGAAAAAGAGCACAACTTGGTGTCCTGAGTCTGCACATTTCATGTTCAACTTTTGCAGAAGGTTTTGATGGCTTTGCAGGAAAGTAATCTATACGCAAACCTTGAGCAGAAGTTGCTCGACTACATCCTACATATAACATATTGCACTTCAAGAATTTTTGGGGTGTATGAAATGCTACAGATTGATATGTGGCACCTTCGGGTTTTAGTTTGTTTTTTATCTTCTGTCTGGTTAGTGACCCCACATCTGACTCATCAAACTTGATCCACACTCTTTTTGCAACTTCTTTACCTCCTGCAGTCTGTCCTTTGTTTATTTGCATGAGTTCTCCGATTGCACCGTTCACTATGCCGTCTTCGGTTGAAATGTTTGCTATCACCATGTATTTAACTGTTTCTTTTAAAACTAACCTTAAAGCTAAACCCATAGTCTTTTGTCGTGGCAGTTTCTTGGCAGATTCAATATCTGATCGTTTTGAAGACGTATCAATGGCTTCGGATATGAAACTAACTTGATTCATAGAGTTAAGCACTCTCCTGTTCATTTCGTCGACTTCGTTATTAGTAGCCCAAAGATGCATTACTTGTGATTGAAAAGTAATGTCTAGGTGGGTTATAAGATTTTGAAAATATTATACATCAGCTTCCTTCAACTGTCCTCTGGCCAACTTTGTTAACATCATTGCAAATTGTTTGTCATCTTTTTGGCGCATTATTTCAGTCAACTCATAAAACTTGAATGTTTCCCAAATAGATTTAATCGATAACATTTCTACAGCACTTGGAAATTTAGACAATATTTCTTCAAAACTATCGTACAATGGTGTTGCTAATACCGGTGCTAATTGAAAGAAATCGCCAAACACTATTACATTTATGTCCCCAAATGGTTTATTTATTCTTAATATAGACCTCAATCGACACGATGAAAGAAATGTTTCACACTGTGTTCTTTGAAAATAACATTTTTAGACTTGATCAATTTAAAAAGTGCTCTAAACCTATGATCAAAATAAGTAGCACAAACAACTGGGTCTTGTCGAATTAAATCTGATTTTTGTGCATAAGTTAGGACAGTATCATCAGACAACGTTTTGGAGTAACGCAGTTTATACAAAATCTTTAACAGATCAGTCCAAGTTGATTCACTAGGGCTAAATGTTAAGAATAATGTCGGTTGACCTTCTTGACGCACCATGGCAAAAACATTTTTTCTCATCGCTGCAAGATATGAAGGTGAATTTTGTACGTTGTGTAACATTCGGTATCCTTGATCGTTATCTATCATTTTGTTTAGAACAGCTGGATTTGCTACGTCATTCGCAGTTGTGTTTCCTTTTTTGTTTTTTCGTAAAACAATTTACACATTGCTTGCAATGAGTTTTTGAACTAATACTTTGCATTTAAAAAACAAGTTAGATGAGTCCGATGCAAACCTTCGATCTACATTCAGCAGTTCAGACCTTACTACTTTTGAGTAATTTTTTAAAGGTGATTTATTTGTACGTGGATGCCCACCAAATAAATCAGGAAAAGCTTTTTCCTCTGCATGGTCATCAATAAGAATAGATAACGGTTTCATGCCTTCGCCTGGTGCAAAAGAAACAAAATCACAGTTTTCAATCATCGTGTCTATTGATCCCGGATTGATTGGTTCAATATTTGTGTCTTCATCGTCTGTTTCTTCACTTTCGTGATCCGAGCTGTTTTCTAAACTTTTTGTTGTTTCTGACACATGCGCCAGCCAATCTTTGTCTATTACAGCATCTTTATATAGAGGTTTTTTAATCAAATCATTCAATACTGATACTACTAATGATGGTCTGACATTTTGATAAAGATAATGCTGTTTAAAGAACGATTTTCTTTTTAATTTTACCTTCATCATCTTAACTGCAGCTAAATTTTCAGCACGCCTTGGCAAAATAGATGTAGTCTTAGTCAGATCTATTGGAATATTGATAACGTTACCTTTAATTTTCAGCTGTCCATCACTGCGAAGACATTTGAATATTTTCATAAACGGTAATCTAAAGGAAACCATTTGCTTTTCTATCTGATTTAATTGCGTAACTGAAGACGGAACACTGTTTAACTCATAACCATTTCCTATGTACAACGGAGGAACTTTGGATTTTTTTATATGTGAAAGACAACTGGAACATATCGTCACAGTATTCTTGGCATCACTTGGAATTGACATCCCCAATCGACTGAAGATATCAGAGTTGCATTTATTGACACTGGATGGGAAACGTAATCTATGACTCGAATAACATTTTTCTGATAAACCTTGAGACCTTTTCAAAATATATTCAGATATCAAAACATCTTCCTTCTGCCTAGTTTCATTTAATTTTTGCAGTTCTCTTTTTTTATAAGATATTGAATTTGGTGTTTTCTTTTTAGTAGATACATTTTGACATAGGCTACTATCTGATGGTAATCTTCGCTTTCTCATGTTTCGAACATTTTGAATTTGATATGTTTTTTTGAAAACTGGATTTTCCATTCGTTTCAATCTGTTCTTCACACTGGCAACCTTGTTTGCATTTTTTATAACTGGATCTTGCAATCGTTTCAACATGCTCTTACGACTGGCGATCTGGTTGGCTTTTTTAACATCCGGATCTTGCAGTCGTTTCAACATGCTCTTACGACTGGCGATCTGGTTGGCTTTTTTAACATCCGGATCTTGCAGTCGTTTCAACATGCTCTTACGACTAGCGATCTGGTTTGCTTTTTTAACATCCGGATCTTGCAGTCGTTTCAACATGCTCTTACGACTGGCGATCAGGTTGGCTTTTTTAACAACCGGATCTTGCAGTCGTTTCAACATGCTCTTACGACTGGCGATCTGGTTGGCTTTTTTAACATCCGGATCTTGCAGTCGTTTCAACATGCTCTTACGGCTGGCGATCTGATTAGCTTTCTTTAAAACTGGGTTTTTCAATCGTTTTATTGTACTTTTTAAATTAGCTAACATGTAGACATACAGCCACATATCATAGCGATAGATATATCTTAGAATTTAGATCATATACAATCTAAGAGATATTTAATATAATATAATATATAGGTAATTAACTATAGGTAGTAGATTTCCGTTTTATTTTTTTTAGTTATACGAAATAATAAGAATAAGAAAATAGAAAAAAAAATATTAGTTATAAAGAATATTTTGTATTTTCCGAGTTTTTATTAGAAACTAAATAATGTTCTAAGAATTTTTGTCCGACTATAAAAACTGAATCCGGACTTTTTGTCAAACTTTTTTTTAAACGGACTTTTCTTCAGCGATTAATTTTAGTTAATTGCTGTATTCATAAAATGTACAATGTAAATACACACTGCACAACTTGATAAACGAAAAAAATTATTCTCATACATGAGGAAATTCTTGACATAGGTACTAATATAATATATATATAATATATATTATATACGAATCCGATGATTGCAAAAACGTCATGAGTCAATTATTTAAAACTTTTGGATAATTGATAAAAACTGTATAATATAATTAATATTTTTGAAAAATAAATTAATTTAAGAAAAAGTACTTATTAAAATATATCATACACCTACTAATAATACTACACCTATAAAGTCGGGTTTTTCACTCAAAAACACATGATATGACTATTATAGTAGGTATATACGTTTTTACTAATATCTCAATTTCAAAAAAAAAAAAAAAAAATGACTCGTGACGTTTCTAAAAACATCGATTCACAAATGTTTTTACTGAGCATAATATTCAGTTTAGCATTTGAAAATTATTGAAGCATAAACTTATAATAATTTGTATAAATCTATAGTTATAAATAATTTATAAAAAAACATAATATGGAGACCAAATTATAATTATAATTTGATTTTTGTGTAGTATTATCAAGCTTTAAATACCAACGCAAACTGATATTTACAATTAAGCAAGCTCCACTACTATAGGCTACAATATTATTAAAACAGAAGAAGAGGCCCAAACAATATACAAATAATAATATTAAATAAATTTCATTCAAAATCAAAGTATGGATATAAAACATGATATATCTTTCGGATCACCTCCCGTAGACATACCACTGTACCTATGTAGTATGTACCAACCTACTAGGTAGATATTAAGATTATAAACTTAAGTAGTTAGTAGTTACTCACCAGAAAAACAATGTATTTATTAGATAAATGAGTATAAAAACAAGTCCCTTTCACATCGATTGCTAAAAACACACTAAATCAGAATTTACAGAATTTAAAATAAAATATATAATCGAATAGTTGTTGCCAATAACTATAGGTAGAAAGGAAGGTATAGAAAAAAATGTATTTTGATATTTTGTTGCGCGTGTCAGCAATTACTTAGATAACGATTACAATTTCAAAAATCCAAAAGAAATGTATTTTGATATTTCGTCGCGCCTGTCGCCAATTAGTAATACGACGGCTGGAATTTCTAAAGGCCAAAACATTAGATATAACAATGAATAGTATCTATGACTTAGACCCACACCGAACAGCATCGGTAGAAAACTGGTAAAATTATACAGCGAGTACAGACAATAAATTACGATAGGTAATGATAACTAATTAAAAAAAAAAAATAAATTGTCAAGGATAGGTACCTGAGACATATATCAGTAGAGATAAACTTCCGATTTTGGCACACGTTAAATTACGAAAATAATTGGACCATTCGATGTTATACTTCATAGAAGACAGTAAGACACTACGGCGATTTTTTTTTTTACAAAACGTTACGTTCAAATAGAAAATTAAGTACAATATTGAGGTAACTTTATATTTATATTTTACTTTTTTACTGGATAAGTAATGTTAATAGGTACACAAACAATTATAATTTCTTAAAATGCATAATATAATTTGCGATGTTTAAAAAATGTTTCATAAGATTTGCTGTCGTAAGTAATTCTTAAACAAATTTACATCGGAGTGATGTTTTATGAACCAGTTCAGGATTAAAATTATATTTTTAATTTTTAGTACCTATTATATTAAAGTTATAAAAGAAAAAATAATAGAATAGGATTTATTAAAAATAATATTTATAAATCATTATAATTTAAATTCCTAAAAAATTGGAAAATACAAATGCTTTTAATAATTTCTGTAACTAAATGTGTTTGAAACCCGTCATATACATATACCATAGTATACTTAAATCAGAGGTTCCCACCAACCTATGGTCCGCAAACCATACCTACCTACAAAATTTAAACAAATATTTTAATTTTATATTAATTATATTAATTTAATATCTTTATTAGTAAAGGAAATACAAGCCCAAAAATCACATTAACGTATTTTTATAATTTTAATTTACTTTTGATAAAAATAATAATACAATATACATTTTTTTTTAATAATAAAAATTTATGTTAAATTGTTGATAAATGTAAAACTTTTACTTAATCTTGAACAATAACAAACATTATAATATGTAAGCTATAATAAGGAATCATTATAAGGAATTTCACTATATTTTATTTATTCATAACCTAAATTCTAAAATGTGTAAAAAATTGATTCTTGGCTATGAGAATAAACAAAGTCTAAAATGTATAGTGGTCTGTGACGTATCGAAAGTTCTCCAAGTAGTTCACAGTGTCAAAAAAATTAAACAACTGATTTAAATATGTTTCAAAATAGTATAGACATAGTAATTTGCATTTTGTACTCCATTCATTAATTTTACTAATTTTAATCTCAAAATATTATCCAATAAGATATATCTGTGTGACATTGTCACTGATGTCATGAATGCCTGTACGGGATCCCTTGCCCAACAATTGAATTAACTCACGATAACTACACACTGTTAAGCATTATACACACTTTTTTTTGTATAATATGTAAATAACAACAACGGTCATCTTTTAAAATTATATAGATTACTTTTTTCTGTATTTTCTACATATTTCTTTTGGTATTATAAATATTATTCATATATCAAACAATCATTAAGTTATTATTTAAATGTTTTTATTTTAATAAATACCCATCAATGTTTCTTTCTATACAGCCATTTTTTTTATGTACTGATGAAATAATGAAACTACAAAATATAAAATATGTCGTATACGCCACGCAAAGGCTTGGCGTATATAACAGATATGTTTCGGTTTCCGATTCTCTAACCGTCAAACGAGTAAATTATCGACACCTGCTGTATGAGTTTAATTTAAGTTCTCCTTTTGGTGACCACGGTAACGAGTGCTGCGCAATAGGATAATTAAATAAAAGTCCAACAGGATTTACACTTTACAACTCTAAGGTTATTTTACTCCCGAACAACTGACCACGATAACGAGTACTGGATGTTCGAGGGTGAGTTATCTTTTACCTAGACAAGGTCTTACTCTTTCTCGACTGACCACGATAACGAGTGCTGGCCGAAAAAATAAGTACCACAATGTCTTACTACCTGTTTTTAAAAGTGTTATTCACCACAACGTCTCTGTACCCACTCGTAAGATAAAATATTTTTCTCCTTTGAAAAAAGGAGTAAAGAAAAACAGTGACGCTTTTTTTTAAAAAAAGAAATCAAATATAATAAAGTATGTAAAAATAAAATAATATAAAGAAACGTAAAAGTACTGCAGCTCGTTGGCTACCACAATAAGCGAAACAAACAAAAAGCCCCCATCCCGTCGCAGACGTCGCCTTAAGTAGTCGTGGCAATTTTGCTGACTCGGTTTGATTGACTTTCTGCTTCGTATGTTATTTTAATATTTTGTAATTTCATTATATATACAACAAATATCAATGCCCCAATGCACATTTAATTTATTATTAATTTTTATTATGAATAATTTAAAAATTATTGATGTAATTTTCATGAAATTAAATAAATTCTATAATACAAATAAATTAAATAAGCATTTTTTAGGTAGTTTTATTTAAATGTATGTATTATCTCATCAAGATGATTAGATTAAAAATATATTTATTATATTATGTAGATACCTAATTATTTGATTATCTATGCCTAACCCCGTCAATAAATCCTAATTATTTTATTTTTATGATCTTAACTCTATTCATATTATGCTAAACACAATACCATCATTCAACATTTTGGTCCTTAAATGATTTATAATTTATTAACAATATTAACTCTGAAATAATATATTAAATATAGTTGTTTATGTATTATATAGATGACGACCATAAATCATTACTATTATTATGGGGATAACGCTGCCCCCATAAATAAGGGTGAAGCAAAAACAAGTAAGCATGCAAAAGTATTATTTAACTTAAAACTGGTTAATTTTTATTTATTTTTTTAGATGACAATCAAAAAAAAACTCAAAAAAAAAACAAAAAAAACTAAACCGAGTATGTATATTGTATACTTATTGATTATGCTATGTGATTAATTTCACATACCTAATTTATTTAATTTTTTTTTTTTAAGAATGTAAAACGTGTAATAAGGGTCACTATGGCAGCTGTAGACGGCAGCCCGTAGAAAAAGCATCTCATAAAGAAAAAAAGTTGGTATCCCTATTATATTGGATATTAAATTTTAATTAATTAAGCAATAATTAACATGTATTTTGTTGTTTAAATCAGAATGTGATATATGCAACGTCGGTCACAGAGGCATATGCTGGTGGAGAGATGAAAAGCCGGTAATTATTGAATTCAATAAAACAGTTTTCTGACTAGGTGCTATTTGAATATGATTATTTTAATAATACAATTTTTTAAATTTTAGAAAACAAAAACCAAGGACCTGAGAGCGGTCCTTGACTCAAAAAAAAAAAGAAATAGTAAGTTTTTTTTTTTTAATACTTAAATATCACTATGCACATATCGAATATTTAAATACAATAATATTTATACTAAGTTCCTGTTAATTATAATCAAACCATGTCTTCATTTAATTTATTTATCAGTGGAATATCCAAGAGAAAAGTTCAAACTTCAGGAAATATTAAATTGCTCTATAGTTAATTAAATAATAGGTATATAATAGTGCAATTATTGATATTGCAATTCAATTGAAATCATGGGCGCCCATTGGGGGGGGGGGCGGCAAGATAGGGCACTTGCCCCCCCGGACAAAAAATATTATGGACTTGTAGCTCAATAAATATTACCATAATATTATTATTATCTTTATTAACTTACATTTGAGAATTTTTTTTATTTTGACACCCCCCCCCTCCCTAAAATGTTACCTATGGACGCCCATGATTGAAATAACTAAAATGGCTCACTTTTGGTTTTCATAATCACACAATATCAAAATATATTCCACTACATTCAGACTCCCAAATATTTGCAACCAAATATTAAATGTGTATTTATTAAGGATTTTTTTTGTAATGTAACTAAACAACCACCCTCTCTCCCAAAAAAAATTCTGAATATCACTGATGTTCATAAAAAAAAAAAAAAAATAGGATAACTATCAACTTCAAACACCGCAATAGTGTACCACTAAAGAATATGTGTATACACTGAAGAATAAGTTTATTAAATATATGCTATAGTCAAACTAGGCATTTTACTAAATGACAAATAATCAAATAAGTTCATTTTTTATTTAATTTCACTACCAGTCTAGACATTTAGTTAAATAATTTTAAGAAATTAAAAAATATAACGATGTTTTCTATTAATTATTAGGTACTAATTAATTTATATATTATATAAAAAAAAAACCATTAGTGATGACAGTGAAATTATATAAAAATGTAATTTAATAAAATGCCTGATTTGACTATATGCCTATCACATATACACTATTCATAAAACTATAGTAAATACAAAATATTATCTAATTCTGTTGTAGAACAAAGCAGACAATCAGATGGAGGTGGAGGAGGACCATCGACTAATAAGTTTTGAATAAAAAAAAAAAAAAAAATCGTTTTAGTTTTTTTTTTACATCCTACTTATCTACCTACATTCATCATGGATCATTAAAAAAAAAAAAAATTCTACCTATAAAAATTACAAAATGTTATAGTACCTGTTCTTATTATACGTTGACTAGTTGGTTGTGAATGAGTTGCTGGTTGAAGCTGTATTGAAGATATGTTAGCCAGCATAACGTATGCAGACATGCACCAATAAATAAGTACATTTTTTTAAATCTGCTTCCTCAGGGTTATAGGACCTAAAAATGTAGGTGAATTATGTTAATTAGTAAGTCAAAGACAAATGTGTCAAAAATTGTAACTCTCAATGTATACCAATAAAGTTCTCACGGAAAAGAGTATAACATTGTTAATAATACTTACCTATACATTGTGCTATTTCAATTATTGCATTGAAATGTTTAGTCCATAGTAAAGTTGCCCATAATCACATCGGTTGGAGTTGGAAATTTATAATTTATTGGCCAAAATATATTTTATTTCGACAAAACAATTTCAATGAAAAAAAAATAATAATAATAAAATAAAAAAATCACACGTGCAGGCTACAATTAATATTCCATTCACAACCAGATTACCAGAAACCACTATTAAACAAATTAAAATTTAAAAAGTAAACATACCTTGACGAAATGAGAGGTATTATAGGTTATTATATTAAATATAATATAATATTATAAGTCTATACCATTACAATTAACTAAATATTTTGATTTTTGATAATCACAATGTAGGTACACTATAAAAATAATTTGAGCATAGCGACTGTCAGTGAAATATTCAAATATCACGTACCTAGCTATAATGTATAAACTATAAATGTATAATAATATAACATTATTTTCGAAAATTTTAAATTACATATTGGTACCACTGTATAGATTATAATGTTCAAACCATGAAGATAAGAGATAAAGAGACCAAACTCCTATGAACCGCCCGTTTATAAAGTGGCCCGACAAAAGTCGCACGGTTATTCTGCCACCAGGAGCGCGTCGTTCGATTAGAGGGCTACATTTTACAATTATAGCATGTAGACATACTATATATAATAGGAATTATGTATGTTTTTCGAATTAAACATGATTTAATATTCCTTGCAAATAATTTATTACTTTATTATTTAGATCAGATCTAAAACATATATACAGAATTAGGGGGATATTGGTTAAAATTGGTTCAATAATAAAAAACAAATATATTATTATAATTAGCTATTAAACACATGGACATAGATGATTTCCATATGATTATTTATTATTGAATTCATTAAAATATTAAATTTATAAATAGACAATGTATACAATGATAAGGTTTCAAATAATTTGTATTAGTTTGATTATTTAAATACAATAATTATACATAATACCAGAGTAATTTGTATTTTTTATTTTTTTACCTAAACATTAAAAATGGTTAAGTGCTGTTTTGTACCAGGGTGTAATACTGGTTATGCTTTACATGTCAAACAACAAAAATCAACTGGATTAAAAAATAAAAGTTTATTTAAAGCACCCAAAGTAAAAAAAAAACAAAATATCTTAACCTTATTTATGAATAATAATTTTCTTATTTAATTATTTGTTACATATGGTCATCCAAAAATTTTTTATCGACACTTTAAAAAAAATTTCTCAAAAAAATCGAAAATTTCAGTGGTCTATAAATAACTCAAAAAAAGTCAAAATTTTTTGAAAATTTAACTATATACAGATACCACTGACTTTAACATTTGGTGATTTCAAGTATTTTCAGTGATTAGTTTTTGAATTACAACCATAAAAAAAAATCGATTTGGTCGAAAACTGGTTTTGCGTAAAAATTGCCGTTTTTCCGTCATTTTTTTTTTGTTTTTCTCGATTTTTTTGAAAACTGTTGGAAAATGTTAACTTTTTACCTCTATAATGCACCAAGGATATTCACTTTTACATCGGAAACCACCCCCATAGTTTGAAATTGGAGCATTATTTCGACTAGTTATGCTGTACACAGACACACAAAAAAAAAACACACATCATTGTAAAATCAATACATTCATCACTTCGTTCAGAATCTAAAAATGAAATATTGAATAGAAGAAAACGTAAGGAATGTCAAAGAAAATTTGAATCATCATATCAAGTACAATTAATAAGCGATTCTTCTTGTGACGAGCAAAGTGACATGGATGATATTGCATTTGAAGTAGATAAGTTCGCTGAACAGTCAAAATGTCCAAAGAAAAGAGTAAAAAATTTAGTTAATAGTACCCTAACATCAGTGTTGGACAGAGCTAATATATAAGTAAAGTAAGTAAAGAGCTAATATAAGTAACAGAAATGCGACATTTGTATTAGCAGCTGTGGCTCAATCAGTTTGGCAAGATTTAACTAGCATTGCTTTAAATAGAGAATCAATACGAAGAGCTCGTCGTCAACAAAGAGAAAAAATTGCAGCAGATATAAAATCTGCTTTTGATCTATCTGACTCACTAGTAATTCATTTTGATGGAAAAATCCTACCAACATTAACAAAAACAGAATACGTAGATCGCCAAGCCGTTTTAGTTTCCGGAAATGGTAATTTGAAACTTTTAGGCGTTCCACAATTGTTAAAAGGTACTGGAAAAATAATAGCTGAGGCAATTTATGATCTTCTTAACACGTTGATGGACAGCACATGCTATAGCATTCATGACTTTAAGTCATAGGGTTGCATGACTGCTATAGCATTCGAATTCTAAAACGCGGTTTGTACCTTATATTTTTAGGTTATGATATTATTTGTTTTATTCATATGGTTTATAACATGTTTAGGAACACTTATATCACGTGCGCTCGTCCGGCAAATCTTGTTATCTTATGATAACATATTATTCTTTCAACATTGTGCTATCATATGTTCATAATACAAAATAACGTATATTGGAACATATTTTATTATTTTTTTTATTAATTATTTAATTAATTATTATATTTAATTTAACATTGCTAGCTGTGTTTTGAAATCATGAATAATGAGAATGATATATTGGAAATGCTTGACGAGATCGATGAAGGTAAGAATAACAATCAATAAATCTCTTCCAATTAAATATAACTACCTACCTAGCTGTATCATTGTGTTTCAACTTTCAATTTCAGAAGGGATATCTATGTCAGATGATTCATATATTGAATCTGATTATGATGCATCTGAAAGAAGTGATGGCGATTCAATAATAACAGATAGTGATGTGGACCATACGACTACTCCGTCCAATTCCAGTGACAACAATGTTTCTTTCAATGAAAATGCATTTTTGAGACCAGTTAGTGAACCAGTAAGTGATACAAGTGTTCATAGTTTCAGTAGTGATAGTGAATCTGAAGAAAGTGACTGGGAAGAAAATATATTTGGTGACATTGAAGATTTTAATTTTGATAGTAACAGTGCAGGGATAAAAGTTGATATTAATGATGATTTTTCACCAATTGATGTATTTTTTAAAATTTGGGATAATGATTTTTTGATTTAGTTCTTACTTGTACTAATAATTGTCAAAAAAAAATAAATTCTTTAAATCGTCCACACACAAAAAATGGAAGAATTTAAAATGTAAGTCCACTTACTCGTACAGACCTAGAAAAGTTTTTTGGCCTTTGTTTATTGAGATGTCAGTTAAAACTTCCAGTATTAAGAAATGCTTTTAGTTCCAATCCCTTATACTATCATCCAATTTTTAATGCAACAATGTCTGGTAGAAAGTTTGAAAAAATTTTGAGATCACTGAACTGTTCAGAAGGTGTAAGCCTGAACACCAGAGATAGATTGTATAAAGTTAATATTTTAATGGACAAACTAATAAAAAAATTTCAAGACAGTTTTAGTCCAGGAGAAGCCTTGTCCTTGGATGAATCTATGCTGCTTTGGCGCGGACGACTTATATTTAGGCAATATATTAAAAATAAAAAACATAAATATGGTATTAAGTTTTATGAGTTATGCTCACCAGATGGCTATGTACTTAATATTGAAATTTATAAAGGGAAAAATGTTGAAGTAACAGGTAATTCAAAAATTAATGATTTGGTTTTAAGACTAGTTAAACCATACTTGAATAAAGGACATCATCTTTACATGGATAACTATTATAATTCAGTTTATTTATCAAACTTATTGTATAAGCAAAGAACACACACCACTGGAACACTTCGATCAAATAGAAAAAACAATCCTACATTAATTGTAAAAAAAACTTTAAAATTAAAAAGGGGAGATCATTATTTTGCAAAAAAAGGACCAGTTTATGTCAGTCGTTGGAAAGATAAGATAGAAGTGTTTTCTATAACTACTGGCCATCATCCCGAAATGGTTACTACATCTAATAGATTTTTTCAACAACAAAGTTTAAAACCTAAACATATTGTTGAGTGTAATAGAAATATGTCCGGTATTGATAGAAGTGACCAGATGGTAAGTTATTATTCATCACCAAAAAAAACCATTCGCTGGTACAAAAAAGTAATTTTTCACTTGCTAGATATATCTATGTGGAATGCATATTATTTATATAAAGAAAAATTAAACAATGTGAACCTTCGTTATATTGATTTCTACTCATCTGTAATAAAAAAAACTTCTTCATTTACCTGACAATATTGTACATGGCAGTCAATTAGTAAAGAACAAAAACATCAGAATAAGGACATCTAACCAACCAAGAAACACTTCAGTGGTATTGGAACATGTCCAAGAAAAAATACCTCATCCTCCAGGTATTATATTTTTATAATAATTATAAAAGTTTTAAATCTAAAAATTAGGAACATTATTTCAGGTTGGAAGAGAAAAGGATACTACTTAAGATGTAGACAATGTACAAGCAGAAAACAAGTGAAACAGACTTCATGGAGGTGTAAGAACTGTCCTAAAAAACCGCCTTTGTGCCCAGGGTCTTGTTTTTTAGATTATCATAGTGTTGCTTAGGTTTCTAAGACTGTTTTTCATCTATATGACTATTTTAGAACCTGGTTTTTAATTTTTTTAAATTTAATTTTACTTTTATTATGAGGTTAATTTTTTTTTTAATAATAGAAAAATACAGTGAGAAGAAGAAACTTAAATTGTGATAAAAATTGAAATTTTTATGTTTGCTTTGTTACTATTATTTTAAAAATTGTTTTCAGATACATTTTAAATTCTTATGTTTCTGTTATTAGTTTTATAATATATAGAGTATTGTTTTTATTACTCATAAAGTATTACAACTATTATATATCACAGCAGGTAAGCTAAAAAGTTTATTAAAATTTAATTTTGTTTTTTTAACAATAAAATTCATAAATGATACTATTTTTTTAAAATGAGATTAATTTTAATTTTTTAATAATAGTATAATACAGTGAGTATAATACAAGTTGAAATTGTGATGTTTGTTTTAGTGACTATTATTTTATAAATTGTTTTTATTATGATTTGTTGAAAGTTTTAGTTATCAGTTAATAAGCTAATGCAAAATATGTCTATTATATTTCCATAATTAATTAATAAATATAATTTTTGTGCATAAAAAAAAGTTTTTATCCTTTGAAATATTTTTAGCTATGATCTAGGGTCTACCTAATTATATTAGGGATTATAGTTTGCCATCAACAGTACATTTTGGTAAAAAAAGAAACAATAACATGCTAGGGACAGGATCATTTGTATATCAATTTCATCAATATTGGACAATTGAAACTTAATAAATTAAACTGATCCAATAAGGGGTCAAAAGTTGGCGAATGCTATAGCAGTCATGTCCATCAACGTGTTAATGACTTATCAAATCGTATTCAATTTATGTGTTTTGACACTACTGCTAGCAATACAGGAGTTAAAAGTGGTGCATGTGTGTTACTAGAAAAAAAATTAGAACGAGTTAACTGGCCCACGCGTTATATGGACCAACCAAATTTACACGGAATCATTTTTTCTGTTTTTAAGTAATCTTAGAGTAAAATCACTCATTAAAAAAAGATTGAGATTAATATTTTTGAGTGAATGACATATTGATTTTATATTTTATTGGTATATGGTATATGACTATGTATTCGACTTTCAAAATAAACAAAAAAATGTTATACATTTAAATGATGTTTAAATTGTTTTGAGACAAATATTTAGACAAATCGAGTCATTCCCTCAAACATCATAATCTCAAATATATTTTGTAATGGGTAATTTTACTCTAAGATTACTTAAAAACATAGAAAAAATGATTCTGCGTAAATCCGTTTTGTCTGTGTTGTACGTGGGCCGAAGAGAGAAAACAGATAGTGCGCTGACATCCTCTTAATGTATTGTTAATGACGCTATTTTGTTCAAAAATTTCCCTTTTTAGTATCACTGGTTTAAATATAAGATTTTGACGGCATTAAATATTATATTCTTCGTTAAATAAGAAAAAAGGATGGTCAAGTGGGTGTCGCTCTGTTGTACAGTAGATTACAAGTGAGTCACTGTAATGGATTGTGTTAAATTTGAATCCAATGATACAATATCATTGTATAAGAAAAACGATTCTGAGCGAAGACGGTCAGTCAGCCCATAATACCATAGTAACTAGTAAGTGTATTTTTGGTGGTGTTATATTGTGAATAAAGTAATTTATTTTAGTATTAGGCATTACTCCATTAGTAAAATTTGTTTCAAGAATATTTAGTACAACTTCTCGTGATTATTTTGATACCAAAATCATGTTTCTACGATCAACGAGGCCTGAGAACTATGTTTTTGGCATGTTTTATGTTTCATGTACTGCTAGAACGACTACAACAGCAGCAGCGTTTTGAAATAGTACTTCTACCACCACCCCGCGTGCATATGCAGCAGTACTGCACCATAGGTCAAAACTGGTTGTCTATCGCAGCCGCGCACGGATTATTAATAGCCAAATACGTCGATACGAAAATAATAATTCTGTCAATGAAAAATATTATTTTATTTTTCGATGTTATAATTCGTATTCTAAATACTAGCGTAGTTTACGCAAAATGGAACTACACAATATTATATCCTAAAATTGTCACAATCAGTTGGAAAACATACGATTTAAACATTTTTTTTTTCATTTATAGACAATTCTTCTATCAAATTAGCGATTTGATCTTCAAGACGAATTTTTTTTATATTTAAATTAGCATAATAAAAACCGTCCAAAAAGAAGCAAAACACTTCTATAAGCGTTTTCATGATCGTCTCATAGCCCACACAAGTCAATTAATCCGTGAATTAGCATTAAACGAAATTCCTGGTAATCCTCACCAACAATTAAAAAGAAAATGGTGCAGAGATCTCCTAAACAACTAAAAAACGATGGTTAAATAAGTAGTTATAAAAAAAATCAATAGGAACTAGGAAGTTTCACTACTTGGTGGCTTCTTCCAACAACTCACTCATGTCATTGTAATGTAACGTAGCCCGTATTCATATTGAGCCTCAGGGTACAGATTGTATATTGCATATAAAAATAAAAAAATAAATAAATAAAAAAATTAGCATAACTGTATGATTAAAAAAAGGTAGGCAAGTGGGTGTCGCTCTACTGTACAGGTGGTCTATTGTACAAGTGAGCCATTATACTGAATTATATTAAATTAAAATCCGATGATATAATATCATTGCATAAGGAAAACGAATCTGACCTAAGACGGGAGTCAGCCTATGATAATTATATTTTTAACTACAAAATAATTTAAAATTTGACGATTTGACAATTTTTTTCAAAATTCGAATGTTAAATAAAATTAAAAAAAAAATTGACCATGTATTATTAATATTTTTCAATTGCTATTGTAATAATATATATCAGACGCCTTGTTTTAAATTGTCACGCTTCTTGATCCAACAAATTTAATAACAAATTGATAATAGAAAAAAATTGAAAAAATTGAAAATATCCGTAAACAGCTCAGAAAGAGTGAAAGTGTTATAGGAATTGATAATATATACATAATATGGTGTAAATTATTAAAATTATATACAGCTATTCATTTTATTAATTACAGCAAAATAAGATAAATGATAAATTATATATATGATTGTGTAAATAATGAATGTCCTACGTTGTAAAAATTTGAACTTCAGACGCTCATAATTCAATTTGACTTTCCAGAAGAGATATTTTTTCCATAAATTAGACAAACTTACGAGGAATTTTGTTTTTTATTTTCAAATGTTAAATTTAAAAAGAAAAAATCTGAATTATTGTTATGAATTTCCAACATAAAATAATTTGTAAATTTTCTTCATTTTTTAGAAAGAAACATATTTAGTTATTTTCTATCAAACACAATTTGCTAAAGCCTCATACAGTCATACATATAACAATCATTTACATCTTATTTACAAATATATTTAATCAATATTACGTATCACGTTATTTATTAATTTATATTGTATTCGAAGTATCTAGGTCCTATACTCATTCATTGATAGTTAGATCAGCGGTTCTTAACCATAGGGTCGCGACCCAATTTTGGGTCGCCAAACATTTTAAATGGGTCAGCTAAAATTTAAAACGTTGGTATAATATTTTATTTTTAAGTCTTATAAATAATAAATGAAACCTTTTTCATTAATTCTTCTAAGAGTAACTATTATAAGTCATTCACAGTATTGATAATTGGTACAAAATATAATTTAATTAATATTATGACCTGTAATTAGTACAAGTAATATGAGTAAAAAATTTATTAAATTAAAAGTACCCAATAGGTAGATATTTTTTATTCCTCCATTAAACATTATTTATAAAAAGGTCGCATGGAAAATTTGGTAAATATCTTGGGTCTCCACTACACAAAGGTTAAGAACCGCTGAGCTAGATGACTTAGTATATAGTATTTTTACTTAATTACTTAAGTCATTAGTATGAAATACGTAGTTTAGGTTATATAATGTAATAAATAATAATTACAGAGCTATGCTCGACTATAAAAAGTATCCACCTATGTAAAATTTGAAAAAAAAATCCTCGTAAGTTCGTCTAATTTTATAAAAATCGACGTTTGAAATTAAAATTTTTACAACATTGAATATTCACTCTATTCCTCACGTAGCGATTTTCTTATATTTATTATAGGTAATTCAAAAACGAACAATTTTAAATACTTGCAAATTTCACTAAATGTTTTTATTTTCATTTCTAAACACAATACATATTTAAAATACTTTGACTCGTTTTGAGCTGTTTCAAATTTCAAATTTCAATTTTTTCGTTTTTTCGTTTATAAATGTTTATAAAATTGTATTCGTTGGGTCGAAAAATCTTTCGAATTTAATACAAGTTTAGTTGCGCGGAGTGGAGTGGTACGGGGTAACCCCGCAAAATGTTTGTCCACTACTCCGCTTGTCTACATTTTAAATACGTATAACTCATAAACTACTCGCCCTAAATTCAATTTTTATGTCTCGAAATACTCAGAAAATTATTCTGCTTTGGAATATGAAATTAAAAATCTATGTTGTCATTCAAAAAAGTAAAAAACTTAAAAAATTATAAGGATAAAAAATATTTAAAAATATAATTTTTTTATAAAAACGTTGCTTTTTAACAATTTGAAACTATGTAAAAAAAATATTTTCAAAAACATGAATACTTTTGGAAATAATGAGTGTTGTTTGATAAAAAAATCACCCTGTACTCGTATATTGTAACAATACCTATCAGTTAAAAATATTAAAAATAAAATGAAAATTTTTTTTTATTAGCATTTAAAGTTCGATTTTTTTACAAAGGACTTAAAAACCACGAAAATGTGCAAATTATTTTAAGTTAGAATTTCATGAAAATTTTAATTTGAAAATCTAGCATTTGAAATTTTAATATAAGATTCCTTATAAGTTTTTATCAAAACTAAAATCTCTACCGAAGAATTAAATTAATTAAGCGTTTTTGTAGCTCAAATTTTTACGACATTCACTTGATTTCTAAAACAAATAACCTTAGACACTATTGAAATGTATACCATATATGTATTATGTATATTTTATCAATTCCTATACTTGGTACTTACTCTGAGTTCTAAATTATCATTGATTATTGCATGATTAATTATCAATAATTATTATTAATTATTCATACATAGAAGTAAGTCTCTTCGTAATACCAACATGCAACATAAAAAGAAGTCCCTATGATGTACCTATGATTTATTTGGCGATTCATTGACGATAGTATTTCACATACAATGACATTTCTAAATGCAATATTTCTAAATGGAAGAAATTGATTCAATCTACACTGTATTAAGTAACCTTACCTGAGGAGGTTCTTTTTGCGGTGAATGGTCCTAGAAACTTAATTTCATATGAAATAATGTATCTGACTTATAATAACACATATAATAATAGTGCAAATGAAAATGAAAATAATGATGGTTTTTTTAAGAATATTTCATGTCAGTAAGCTAATAATTTACACTTCTAGTTTCTACTATTAAACAAATTGAATTGTACTCATTACTATAAAAAAAAAAAAAAAATACATTTTGTAATGTGCGCTAAACTCTCATACATCAATACCGGAATTATAAATAAATAATAATATAATGTCACAATTTAGGTTGAATTTTGTACTATAAAGATTTTTGAACTACGAAATTGTTACTTTTACCCCCTCCACCCCAAACCACCATTAGATTCAATTTTTTACTAGAAACTATCGTCAAAGTTGTTGTTTGAACCATTTTAACTGCTCCTGAAGCATCACACACGAAAAAACAAAACAAATATGGATATGAATAATTTATTATGTAAAATATAAAATAACCAATAGATCGCGCGAGGCTTATACATTTTTTTCGGGAGAACATAGTCCGGTGCTATACGGTTAATTACTTTCCAGATTTCTACGGTCCGTTACAATACGGTTCGATTATTTTTGAATTCCGGAATTATACGGTCCGGCATAATACGGTCCGAAATATATTTTATTCCGGATTTCTACGGTCCGGGACTATACAGTTTTTGTATTTATTCTTTCCGGGAGAATACAGTCCGGGAGTATACATTCCGGATTTCTACGGTCCGTGACAATACGGTCTGCCAATTTACATTCCGAAATTCTACAGTCCGTGAGAATACTTTCCGGGATTATACACGCGTCCACACTTCATCTCCAGCTCTTCGAGCAATATTATGCAATACTAATGTTGCAGTGATGATAGGGAAAACACGCATCAGTTTTACTCGTAAACCTAAAGCCATTACTGGAAAACGTCTTTTCCAAACCCCGAAAAATCTTTCAACGACATTTCTTGTCCTCATCTGTGACTCATTATACAAGTTTTCCGCTGGTGTATGGCATCATCATGTAATTTGCAGAGGCATAGCCACTATCTCCTACCAGTACTGCGTCCCCATAAACTCCTTGCTAAAAAAAAACTCTTTTTTTTTGACTCTTGAAATATTCTGGAGTCATGAGTGCTTCCATCATATCTTGCAACAACATCCATTATTTCTAAATTAGAGTTGCATATCGCCTGAACGTTCAACGAAAAATATCCTTTGCGGTTTCGGAAACGCTCAGCAGATTCTCCACCTGCAATTCAGAAAGAAAGACCACCAATGTAAAATGTAACTATAATTGTAAAAATAAAAATAAAATAAATACATTTATATTGTTAGAAAATTGTGTCTACGGGTGTAATTACTGGTACCTACTTATAAGAAAAACAGGTATAAGTATTAATTATTTTTGTAAATACCTGGTGATTGCCACAACTTCACATGGGTACAGTCAATAGCACCGATGACTCTTGGGAACTTGGCTCTTCTGTAAACATTTAACTGGGTTCGTCTTATTTCCTCTGGTGTTCCAGGAAATTTAATATATTGACTACGCAAGGACGCAATAGTATAACTAACTTTATGCACTATCCTATTTACTGTTGAGGAACTAAAGCCACATAGATCCCCTGCAGTGGTTTGAAAGCATCCAGTGGCAGAAAATCGAAGAGTGCATAATAACTGATTAATCGGGGATATTCAGTTATTTCTGTTGGAAAAAAAAAACTGTTATACTTTGAAGACTTTTTGTTATTATAAGCTCTAATTTCACTTAACCTGACCTGTCTGTTTCATACTCAAGATGATGTTCTATTTTTTCCAGAATTGACAAAACTGTGGGTTTTGTCAGTCTGTACCTCATAATGAAATCCCGATCATCCAGACTATCGAAGTCTTCGGCCCTTTCCCGTATCCATCTTGGATGGCGGACAGCGAAAATTATGAAGTCATTTTCGTCGTCTTCATCGTTTTCAAAACAAAGTTGAAACACACGTTTACGAGCTCGTTGCATTTTGTAAATATATAAATATATTTGAAACCAAAAAACACATTTACAAAACACTTGAAGTTTAAACAAAATACAAAATCCTCATACAAAATAGAAAATATTTTGTTAATATTTTTTAAATATTTTAATAATTGATAAAATTATCAATATCTCCGGAAACTAACCGCGATTAAGAACGATAAACGGCCGAAATTGGGGGGGTTAGTTCTTAATCACAATTACGCAGCGGTTACGCTTAACCGAGTTTGGTGAAATCCAAAATCTCTGGTTAGTAATATTAATTGTGATTAAGGTTAGTTAACCGTGATTAACTAAGTTGGTGAAATCGGCACTAAATGTGATAATGGAGGTCAATATATATCTAATGATATAAAATATATTCTTTTAAATGTAAAGAATTTTAAAAATATTAAATTATTTATCACTGATCAAGATGGTAATAAAGTAATATGTGATGAATTTGTTGCTTATTTAATTCTAAAAACATAAATATAGGTAGTTATAGATAATTTTTTACCTATTAATTATAAATAATCATATTTAAATGGAATCATATTTAGAAAAAATATGTTAGTTTATAGAAAAAGTTACAACTATTATTCGAAAATCAGTTTTTGTTTGTTTGTTTTAAAATTATTTCTAAATACAATCGAACCAATTGGTTATTTTTTACTACCTTTATTAACAATGTTTTCATTATTAAACGGAATTGTGGAAATTTTTGAAAAATCTTAAAAGCATGATGAATGAATTATAGAATACAGAATTTTTTATAAATTTTATAATCAATTGATATTGCTGTATAAATCTAAAAAAATAATCGAGGCTAGTATATGTTTAAAAGAAGCAGATTTTAAAGAAACCATTGACTTTTTCCCTAGGGAAAAATACTTAAAACAGGCACAACTTAACGGTTACAAGTATACATTATAATTAAACATTATATTAATTTAATTTCTTATAAATGGAAAATATATATTGTGTTAAATGTAAACAAAAAACAGATAATATTAATCCACATATAATAAAGACAAAAAACAATAGGAAAATATTGTCTACAAAATGTAAAAAATGTAATTCTTTAAAAAGTTGTTTTATTAAAACATTATATTAATATTAACTAATTTCTAAATTAATATGAATAAAAATGATAATAAAATCTTGATCTTTTTTTATAAATTAGGTTACTTTACCTCAGATTCGTCTGACGTATATGATATTTCCCCGACCTATAGTATCTATAAATAAACCCGCTACCGATCGTGTCAATATTTAGGAATAAAATATATCTGTGTTGTACAGACATCCAGTTAAAAACAAAAAAACATAAATAAAAAAGTGTGAGAGGTGGCAACCGTTTCTGGATGTCACACAATACATTTTGATGATTATTTTTTTTTTAAATATTTTTAATTTTTTAATATTTATTAAGAACAATGTAGTAAACCGACAGAGTTGTTTCACTATTTTTTTCTATTTTAATTAATTTACATGACCTTCGCATGTAAATACTTTATTACCAAACTCTTTTCTAGCTGATTTCTAAGAATCAAGGCGTATGGGAAAAACAATCACAAACAACCTTTCGATTTAAGAAGTTGATTTAACATGCAAGTCGTACGCATAAACTAAAAATGCGCACGCCTTGGCGTAATAGCACAACAACAAGTCCAACCCAGGGTTAATCAACTTTTGGCATAAAACCACTTTTCGCAGCTACAATAACAACAATCACTGACTCGCCTTTTTGTCCATCTCCTAGTCTCTATCATGTACAACCAGGGGGTGTAGAGAACCATATAAATACGGGTCTCTGTCCGTCTTAGAATTTGAATTAGTTTACATCTACATAGAACTAGTCTATGTCCACATTTTAGATTAACTATTTTCTTGGGCAGTTACTTAACGTGCTGTCCTCAAATTTATATACAATTTTTTAACTTTAACTTTAATAAACATGTCTATTAACACCGTGTCTTGTCTCACTTTTAAAAACCTAATCCTCTCCGACCAAACTGGTCCAACTGCAGACGTCAAGCACTCATTTATAAACGATAGTGAGAGATCACTTCAATAATAAGAAAAATACTTGATAAATCAAAAAGTGTACTGAACGTACCCACTATCTACTCATATCCTCAAAAATTTCGACAAGAATGGAAAAGTAATTGGTTATTAAAGGACTGGTTAGAAGAAACTGACGACAAAACATTAGCAAAATGTAAGTTTTGTAAAAATACAATTGCAGCAAGATTTGCTGATTTGTGTGCATATGCTGACACTAAAAAGCAATGAAATCGTCCGAACCATTTTCTTCTGCTAGACAAAAGAAATAACCTTTCCAGAATGTTTCAAATAAGACGAAACTGAAATGTGCTAACGTCGAATCTAAAATGGCTTTATTTATTTGTTGTCATTGTTCAATTCGGTTTATTGAACATTTAATAGATATAACAAAATCATGTTTTAAAAGTAATGTTATTGCATATAATGTTCGCATGCACCGAACCAAATGTACAGGCTTAATTAATAATATAATGTTTCCATATTTCAAAACAAACTTGAAAGAAGATATCGGGCAGAATGTTTTTAGTATTTTGTTGGATGAATCAACTGACATTGGTGTTCATAAGCAACTCGGTGTATGTATAGTTTATTATTCAAAAATTCAAAAAACTGTAGTTTCAACTTTTTTGAACATGATAGAATTAGAAGCTGGTAATGCTGTAAGTGTAGTCAAAGGACTTAAGCATACTCTTTCAGTATATGGTCTAAATTTATAGAATATGCGTGGAATGGGTTGTGATTATGCCAGCGTTATGATTGGGCAACATAACGGTGTCTTTACAATATTATAAAATGAAGTCAAACATTAAATATTAGTGAGGTGTATGTGTCATTCTGTGCAACTCGCAGTTTCTGCTGCTGTTGCTAATAATTTACCCGATTACCTGGAATTCCTACTTGCTGAAACATACAATTGGTTTTCACATTCTACAAATAGACAATCAAGTTATAAAGTATTGTACAACCGATTAAATGATGGCATTGACCCATTGAAAATCGTTCGTGTATCTCAAACACGATGGTTATCAATTGAAGTGGCGGTTTCCAGAGTATTAGACCAGTGGGATACATTAAAAGTAAACTTCAAATTGGCTGGTCAAACTGAAAAATGTTACAAAGCAAGAACATTTTTTAAAATGTATAGTGATATTAATAATCAGATGTATTTTGTTTTCTTAAAACCTATTTTAGCCGAAGCTCAACATATTAATAAATTATTCCAATCGAATAAAGCTTTTAGACTTTTAGATGACTTAATACTTTTCATTGAAGGATTGGCACGGATAATTGTTACTCCAGATTGCAGAGTTAATCTTTTGGAATCAAATGTTAATAATTATTTACATCCTAATCCATACCTTGGTTTTGAATTTGAAGAAAAATGCAAGACTTTAAAAATTTTACCAGAATCCGAAAAAGTAATTCGATGAGTGGCAATACAATTTATTATTGATCTGTTGACACAGTTACAAAAGAGGTTGCCCGATAATATAGATACACTGAAGAAAATATCACTTCTGTCTCCAAATAAATGTTTAAATGCAATAAAAGAACCACTACTACCGTTAGCAACATTTATGCATTTTAATATCGAAGACATATCAAAAATAGAAGTTCAATGGCAAAAATTACATTTAATACAGTGGAAAAAAACTATATCAACAGTTGAGTTATGGGTTGAAATAAACGATTACACTGACAGTTCAGGTTTGAATCCATTTAATGAACTTTGCAAACTGGCAAAATATCTTTTAGTTTTGCCAAGGTCTAATGCTGAAGTTGAAAGATGTTTTAGCCAAATGAACTTAATTAAAAATAGTCACAGAAATAAACTGAGCAATCAAACTACAAATGCAATATTAACAATTCGTGCTGGGCTACAACGCATGGAGAAATGTTGTAATACATTTATATTTCCTGATAATGTGTTGCTTGAGATTGGTAAATTATTAAAATTATAATCTTTATACTTATATAACCTATTTATGTATATATGTATATTTTTTAGGAACAATGAAAGTGAACGAAAGAAGTTCTAATGATGATGACAGTTCCTTTTATTTTGACAGTATTTAAGATAATTTGTTATTTTATTTTGTTTTTATTTGTTAAATATTTGGAAGTTTGATTATTACCACATTATTTAATGTGTTTTTTTTATACAAAATTGCTATTTAAATGTAATACATGAAAAGATAATATTCTATCATTCTTTTAATAATTATTACTATGCTTGTTAAGCATTTATATTTATAATTTTAATATTGGAGATTTATGAAATTATATAAATAAAATATTACGTTTAAATACTTTAAAATTTAAATGGATACTTCATTTTAAAAAAAAATCTGGTGGAAAATTTGATGAATTTAATTAAAATTTAGTGTAATTTGGAGTAATTTTGCACCAATTTTTTAATGTAATTTTTAGTGGGTTTTTCAACGCCATCTAGCGGAATATGAGAATCATAATCGGCAACACTGTGCCTACCCCATTCGCATATGGAAGAAATAGATACACAAATAAAACAAATGGAAAAAAACGATAGTATAGAGCCATCTTTTTCACCATGGAATGCTCCATTGTAATTAGTGAAAAAGAAACTTGACGCGAGTCAAGAGGAACAATTTAGAATAGTAGTAGATTTCTGAGATTTAAATAACGTAAAAATTAATGAATACCACCCATTACCTAACATAACAGAAATATTAGATCAACTAGGACAGTGCAAACTATTTAGCATACTAGATCTTGCATCGGGATTTTATCAAATAAAATTAGATAAGGATAGTAAGAAACTCGCCGCCTTTTCGACTAACAAAGGGCATTGGCATTTTAAAAAAATGGCCATGGGTCTAAAGACCTCTCCTTCTACATTTTAACGTCTAATGAACAATGTAATGACCAGAATAGTCGCCATAAAATGTTTAGTCTATTTAGACGATATAATAATATACGGGAAAAATCTAAGTGATCATAATAATAAGTTATGTGATGTGTTTGGAGGATTACAAGAACATTATTTAAAAATACAGTCAGACAAATGTGAATTTTTAAAACGATAATGTATATTCCTAGGACACATAATTAGTGAACACGGCATTAAACCCGACCCGAATAAAATTAAATCGGAATTAGAATTTCCGATACCAACTACCGTAAAACAAATTAAATCATTTCTTGGACTCTCTGGTTACTATAGACAATTTATAAAGTCATATAGCTTAATAGCAAAGCCAATAACAAACTTACTAAAGAAGGGAGTTACCTTTAACTGGGATGACAATTGTCAAAAGGCATTTGACTGTCTAAAAAAATTCGCTTTGCTCTGAACCTATATTACAATATCCAGACTTTACGAAACCATTTATAGTTACCACTGACGCTAGTGGGAAAGCACTAAGCGCAATAATATCACAAGGGGAAGTACCACAAGATTTACCTATTGCATATGCGTCGAGAACATTAAATAAAAGTAATTAAATAATTATAGTACAACCGAACTCGAATGTTTAGCTATAATATTTGCAGTAAAAATCTTTAGGTTGTATTTATATGGTAGAAAATTTAATTATATTAAGCGATCATCGCGCACTTTCGTGGTTATTTAATCTAAAAACCCCATTATCGAAACTCGCCCGTTGGTGAATATTTTTAAAAGAATATGATTATGAAATTAAATACAAACCGGGCGTACAAAATTCGAATCTAGATGCATACGGTAACCGAAATAATAAATGAAAGCTACCCAGCATTTTTTAATAAATTCGAAACACAACTTATTGAACCAAGTAGAAGTAGTTACGCTACACCTGTTTTCTTAGTTTCAAAAAAGGAAAAGGGAGAATATCGATTCTTGGTAAACTACAGAAAAATGAACAACGAGACTTTAGCTGACAAACACCCAATACCACGACCTCTTTAGAAGTTTAGAAGGAGCTAAATACTACTCTTCTATCGACATGGCTAAGGGTTATTTTCAAATACCAATAAAACAAGAAGATCAAGATAAGACAGGATTTACTACAGATTTTGGACTATTTAATTTTAAAAGGATACCGCAAGGGTTTAAAAACTCAGCTCCAATATTTCAAAGAATCATTAACAACGTGTTTAGTGACTATTTGTATAAAACCATGATAGCGTATCTTGATGATATATGTTGTTTTGGAAACAGTTTTGAAGAAGTATTAATTAGATAAGAACAAATTTTTATTATACTAAAAGAAACCGGCTTAAAATTAAAAAAAAATAAATGCACCTTTTTAAAATCAGAAATTTAATTACTTGGCCACACAGTCTCTAACGCTGGACTAAAACCTCTCAGAAAGAACAAGCAATTGTGAAATTTCCGATACCAAAAAAAAATAAAGATTTCGCAAAAATTGCAAGTCCTTTAACTAATTTGACAAATAAAGAAAATAAATTTATTTGGGGAAACGAACAAGAAATATCTTTTGAGACTTTAAAAAAGGCGACAACAACGGCACCGGTTATGGCACATTTCAAAGACAGTTACCCTGTTTTTGTTACCACAGACGCCTCATTAGAGGGACTCTCTAGGATACTCGAACGGGAAGATGAAAACGAAAAAGGACACCCGATTAGTTACGCGTCTAGGAAATTGAAAGGGGGTGAAAAAAATTTTACCACTACGGAATTAGAAATGTCGGCTGTAGTATTTGCAATTAATTACTTAAGAGAATACCTTATAGGAAGGAAAATACCAGTCTTTAGTGACCACTCAAGTCTACAATTCTATAAAACCATGAAGAATCCATCTTCCAGGATAACTTAATTTATTTTTAAATTATTAGAATTTAACCTAGAAATAAAACATCACCCTGGCTCATGGAACACGACGACAGATTGTCTCTCACATTACCCCGTTTATACAACAAAAATAACAGATATATTAAATAAGAACGATAAAAACAAAATTAATGCTAACTCTACAGATTTCGAAATTAATTCCGACAATATAAAACTTGAGACATTAAAAACACAACCGTCGAAGACGAATTTTGCAACGGTATAATTTTATCATTACGTGGAGATAAAAAAAATAAATATTATAAAAAATCTAGAAAATATATAATAAAACAAGAACTACTATATTTTAAAAATCGGTCACCTCACGGAGTAAATAACTTTTTAGTAACACCAAAAAACTTGACTAACACTATTATAAAATCTTACCACGAATCAGTTTTTAGCGGACACTTATTTAAGTTAATTACAGTGTTACTTAATTACAAAAACCTTAGCTAAATTAAAACAAAAATATTATTGGCCGACAATAATAAGAGACACTACAAATTGTATAAAAACATGCATTTCTTGTCAAATGATAAAAAATCCAATAGGCAAAGGCCACGGTTTACTAAAACAATACCCTTACTTTCAGGAAAGCCAATGCAAAGACTAACATTCGATTATTTAGTATCGTTACCCGCTTCTAGGGGGAAAAAATACCTCATTGTTGCTACCTGTAATGCAACAAAAATGGTTTTCGCAGAGGCAGTTTCAAATGCAAACGGAGCAGCAACAATAAGTTTTCAAATGGACTTAATAACATCTTATGGAGTACCTAAATATTTTTGTAGCGATAGGGGCACCCATTTCAAAAATAAAGAGGTAGAGTATGCCTGTAGAAAATTAGGTATAACGCAAATTTTCTTTAGTGCGTATCATCCACAGACACAAGGTATGACCGAACTTATGAACAAAATCATCTGTAATAGTTTATCACATTATATAAACGAAAATCAAAAAGACTGGTCATTATATTATAAAATGATCATTTTTGCCTATAATACTAGCCCAAGTTCGAGATTAAAAGTAAGCCCATTTTATTTACTTCACGGTATAGAAGCAACCCAACCTATAGTTTATAAATTAACTACGGAAGACGAGTTGTTTGAGTTTACTAAACCTAAACAAGGTAGGTCATCTAAATTGTATTATATAGTTTATATTATATTATAATTATATATTTATTATATAGTTTATTATACAATAAATTAGTTTCAATTTCAATAAAAAAAACTGAGAGTTCTTAACATTAGTAAATACTCCGCGATACTATTGTTGTAGTATTGAATTGCTAGGTTCTGAACATGATATCATAAAAATATTAGAAGACGCTAATTTTAAAATCGGGGGTGCTAATACCCCATAATCTCCCCTCTAATTGCACTTATATGCATAATTAATCAATAATAGATTTAACTAATCTAATCTTTTTTTTCTACCTATACAAGGTGATCCATTTAAGTAGGTACACTCAATATTTCGTGGTTTTATGTTGTGAACTTAATATTTTATTCCGACTTTGTATTTGTTTTTTTTTTTTTTTTTTTTTAATATTGTTATTTATTCATAGTATTGTACTTCTAATTTATTATTTATATTGCATTTTTTTGTTACTTTTATCATACATTGTATAATCAGTTATACTACATATTTAATATGTACCATGAGGAATCCTGACGCTTCTTCACTATCTAAAGAATTGCGCAGGTTAATCAAAAAGCGTGAAATTCTTAAATCGTATATAAATTCTATCAATGACTACTTCAGCAAATTCATTCCAACTGTCTCATCAATAAGACAATTGCAGATACGTTTGTCCAGACTTACTGACTTTATTTCTGAACTTGCCTCAATTCAAGAAGCTATCTCTGATTATGAGTTTGGTTTTGATGAGGAAGTTGAACGTACCGAATTTGAAGACTTTACTTTCACATTAGTTGCTAATATGGAAGATCTAATAGCAAAACACAGTCCAACAGAAACATCTAATTCAATACATCTTAGAAATCAGTTTCATTCATCAATTATTGAAACAATGAAGTTACCTACCATCAGCATTCCCACATTCAACGGTGACATTGAAAACTGGGCTTCATTCATTGACACCTTCAATGCTCTATTCCACAATAATCCTGGGTTAACAAATGTTCCAAGATTGCACTATTTAAAGTCCAGTGTTTCTAATACAGCTACTGATGTCATAAAAACTTTCTCTATTACATCAGACAATTACCAAGCTGCATACGATGAACTGATTAAGCAATATGAGAATAAGGCGTTAACCATTCAGACTCATATTTGTGCATTATTAAATTCTCCAAAGGTACATGTCAACTCAGCTGCAGAATTAAAAAGGTTACATTACCATGTAAATTCTCATGTTCGTTCCCTCATTGCCTTAAATCAACCTGTGAAACATTGGATGCTTGGTTGACAACAATCATCTGCTGTCAATTGTATCCAACTATAGCTGGAGAATGGCAATTGTTGCAAACAAGAAAAGAGCTCCCTGCATTTAAAGACATAGAGGCCTTCTTATCCAAACGCATCAATGCCTATGAGGTAGGATACATGTCATTAAAATTTGAAGTAAAACAAACGCATAATAGAGGCAAAGCGCATGATGCTAAAGCCTTTTTTAAAATGAAAGCAGAATTCAATTACAATACATGTGTATTATGTGCAGCTCCACACAGAATATATGCCTGTGATCAATTCAATAAAATGTCAGTACCTGAGCGAAAGGATGTCATCTCAAAGTTTAAATTGTGATTTAATTGCATGAATTTTGGATATCAAGTTTCCTCTTGCAAGTATCCTGGTTTGTCCACGGTGTGGAAAAAGGCATAACTCTAAACTTCATATTGATTCAAATCTTATGCCTGAACAAAGAAATCCAATGCAAACTGAACCACAAATATCTATTCCAGCTAACTCAGTACTACATGTTAAGGATAATACAAACAATGCATCAGGTTCCACTTCATCTGTCATGCTTGCTACTGCTGTAATATACATTCTTAATTCTGATGGTAATCGTCAGCGCTGCAGAGCGATTTTAGATTCAGGATCGCAACTCAATTTTATAACATCATCTTGTGCTCAACGTGTACGTCTAAACCAGACAAATGTTTCATTATCAATATCAGGTGTTGGTACAATGTCTTCTTCAACTGTGCGCTTAATGCCATATCATCTCAATGTCAAAACTATCACTTTACAGTAGAATTTCATTCATTGCAAACCATTACAGAAAGGTTGCCATACCTATCAGATGTTCGACTTAGATCAAGTGAACATACCTGACTACATCAAAAATAACTTGGCTGATCCACAACCAAATATATCAGCTGCTGTGGACATATTGTTTGGTGCTGAATTGTTCTATGATATTTTCCTGGGTGCACGTCAACAGTTATCCAAACATCTTAGCGTACATCATACAAAGCTTGGCTGGATACTTGTTGGCAAACTGTTTGAAAGGCCCTTAGACAAATCGACAACTACAATTCTAGTTGTCCCAACATCCAGCAATTATTCGCTTAGTTTGTTCACCTCAGCCACAAATAATCAACACATTGAAGAAGTTCGAGCGGAAGAGCACTTCATATCAACTATTAAGCGTGATGAAGATGGGACATTTGTTGTAAGGCTTCCAGTTAATGACAAGATCAGTTTACTTGGTGATTCCAGAACAATGGCTCAGAAAAGATTTTAAAACTTTGAAAGAAGGTTTGCTAAAGATGCTGATTTAGCTAAACAGTATGATATGTTTATTTCTGAGTACTTCAAGTTAAAACTCATGGAGTTAGCCATTCTTAATGCTTCTGGACCAAAATACTATCTACCTCATCATCCAGTATTCAAGGGCAACAGTACCACAATTAAGCTCAGGGTTGTATTCGATGGTTCCGCCAAAACTCAGTCTGGCATAGCACTCAATGATGTTCTACTTAAGGGACCAAAAGTACTGCCTGATGTATTTCATATCCTTCTTCGATTTCCAAGTTACCAAGTAGCAATTACTGCAGATGTGGAAAAAATGTACCGACAAATATCAAACGCGCCTGAAGACAGGGATTATCAACGAATTCTTTACCGAAAAAATCCTGCAGATCATTTGCAAGAGTACAGATTGTGCACATATTGTGTAACATATTGCACCAAGTCTGCCTCATATTTGGCTACTCACTGTCTAACTGATATGGGACGTTCTACAGACGATCCCAAACTACAATGAGTGATTACTCAAGGTTTTTATGTAGATGATCAGATGATCTACTTAGTGGTGGATCGTCTGTAGATGAATGCTATCAAATATTCAATTCATTGTTAACACATTTGCAGCCCGCTGGATTCTCACTTCGCAAATGGTGTTCTAATTCAGCTGATCTCATTGACAAAATACCAACAGCATGTGATGACCCAACATTTGTACTTAAACTCACTGAAGAAGAGATTGTCAACGCATTAGGACTCACGTGGCAGCTAGCAGCTGATTGTTTTCGGTTCGCCATAAAGCCCTGGCATCCACCTCAAAACATGACCAAACGCATCTTATTGTCTGATATTAATAGTGTGTACGATCCTTTAGGACTAATTACACTTCTTATAAAAGCAAAATATTTATATAGCAACTGTGGAGTTTCAAGATTGATTGGGATGAAGTCTTATCAATTGAGTTCAATTCAAAGTGGACTAAATTTTATTCAAGCTTATAACGACTCACCGAACTGTCTGTTTCAAGAAGGGCTTTATGTTCTTATGCTTCAATCCAGCTGCATGGATTCTGTGATGCATCACAAAGTTGATTAAGAAAGATAACACCAATAAAAAGCTATATTTGCGTATTTGTATGTATGGTTACTCGTGCCATACACTTAGAGCTAGTATCATCACTGTCAACTGAAGATTTTTGGCTGCACTATCCCGATTCATGTCTCGGAGAGGTCAATGTGAGAATCTCCATAGTGACAATGGAACCACTTTTGTTGGAACGGACCGCATACTCAAAACGTATTTCAAGGCAACCGTAAAGAGTAAAAATGTGCATGACTTTCTCACTATGCGAGACATCACATGGTATTTCATTCCGCCTGCTGTCCCACATTTTGGTGGACAGTGGGAGAGTGCTGTCAAGGCTGCAAAAAGGCATCTTGTTCGCATATTATAGGAGTATTACCAGGGAATAAAATCGTATCTAGAAATTTCGGGTTTCGGGTCTGAAAACGGTTTCAATTTTTTCGGGTTTCGGGTTTTGTCTGAAAAGTTTCAATTTTTTTCGCGTTTCGGGTTTTGTCTGAAAACGGTTTCAATGTTTTTCGGGTTTCGTGTCTGGAAACAATTCCAAATTTTCGGTTTTCGGGTACACAATAGTGCAGGCCGCTGATTACATAATGCCCAAATGGTTTTTATAGTCAGTTATATTAAGTTATATGTGGCACAAACTCATAATAATATATTATATAACATTATATTATACTGAGTCTTCCACTCTTATCCGTTATCTCTCTTGGGTTTATCCCGTTATTACTTAACGTTTCGTATTATTATTATTTATTTATATTCGGTTATTACTTATTACCAAATACTATAGATTAATCGAATATATACTAACTAGTAATTTGACAAAATCAACGCCAATATCGTTAATCCTATATCATTACGAATATTACCACCGAGGCGTCCAGTGGAATACGTCATTCATAATATTAATAATATTATACAAAAAAAATAGTTATTTCATATAATATTAATAATATTATACAAAAAAAATAGTTATTTCATTATTTTTTATTTACTTATTTATTTTATCTACTGTTCAATTTTGAAGATTTAAACATTTTAAACGGCTTAATCTCAGAATAATATAGTAATAGGTAAGTACCTTCTATAATTTTATTTCAAACTTACTTATTAGTTATTTCTGGCATTAGATCACTTAAATCGTTATAAAATTAAATTATAATAGGTATAATTATATTTGTTACTACAAAGCTAAAGCATTTATTTATTTTTTTTATAGATATGGGTCGCAAACAAACAAACCCTGTAGGTCAAATGTTTTTTGTATACTGTAGCACTACTAACATTCCAAGGTGTCAAGTTTTAAATTGTTCATATCTAGTGATGAAAGGTCGACACTCAAAAACATTGGAGAAACACGTAGAACTGCGTCATCCTGAAGAATATGCAAAATTATTAAAAGAAAAGGAAAAGATCAACTCTAATGAAAGTTCAGATGAGAAATGTTCGACTGAAAAACGCTTTAAAGTAAGGACTATTAAATATTAAATTTTCTTATTTTGTTGTAATTCAAAAACGAATAATTGTAGAGACATGGAATTTTACAATACAGTATCTCACTTTTAATAATTAAAATAAAAACTTTTATAATGTGATATAACAAATTCAGCAGTTTCATAACTAAAATCTTAATTTTTATGTTATTAATCTATTTGGAATTTTTAGATTGGACCTCTTGATAAAATTGTAAATGTGACACCAAAATCACTCCATATAAGAATGGATAAAAATATATTAATAAAGGCATGTACTGAACTAGTTACAAATAATGGAAGACCTCTTAGTATAGGTATTTAAAGACTCTGGAATGAAAAAGATTTTAGGTCCAATCACTAGTGCTATTGGAGGAAGTAAGTATTAATCAATCCATTTTTCAAATATATGTAATACATGTATTATGATATATTATAAGTATTTTGTTATGTTATTAAATAACTTATTTTAACAAATCATTTTTTCTGTTTATAGATTTTTCCATAAATCCACAAAATATCCGAATACACATCATAGACGAAGCTGAATGTATTGTGAATCAAATTAAAAAAGAAATTATAAATCGCCCTCTATCTCTCAAAATGGATTGCGTCACCAGGCTCGATAGATCATTAATTGGTATAAATATACAATATCAAGTTAATAACAAGTTGGTGGTTCGAACATTAGCCATGTCACATTTGACTGATCGTCATACTAGCGATTATTTAAAATCTGTGGTAATTTATTTTATAATTATTATTAAATGTATTAACTATTAGTAATACATATTTATTTTGTAGGTTTTGAAATGTCTTGATCGTTATGAAATAACAACTAACCAAATTTACTCTTGTACTGTGGATAATGGAGCTAATATGGTTAAGATGGTTCGAGAAATTGCTGAAATAAACGAATTAGACACTGAAAACAGTGAAAACTATGATTGTGGTACCTATATATTATATTTATTTTAGTATAATATAAAATGTATTTATTTTTTATGCTAAAATATGTATATAATTAAGAATTATATTATTTTAGAAGACATACTTGATGACATAAATTCTACTGATTCTGAAAATGAAATTTTCACTAATGTAGACATTGTAGACAAAGTAGCCAACTATCAAAATTCATCTGAGACTGAATTATAAATAGAAAATGATACATTCCAAGAACATATAGCAACTTCTCTGCAGTCGACTAAACATGGAAAGACTTACTGTTTTAGATGCTCGGCGCATAATATCCAGTTGTGTGTTTATGATGGTTTAAAAAATATAACAAATAAAGAAATATTAGATAGGCTCGTAAGGTAAACTTTATTTATTATTATAATATCTATTATTTTGTTTTTTGTTATTTATGTAGGTAGGTATAGTACCTATATAAAAAAAAATATATATTTAAAATAAGTTGGTAGGTCATGTAATTATGTTATGGTTTGTTGTAAATATTAGGTTGTCAAGAAGTTAAGAACTCCAACAATAGCTAATATGTTAGTAAAATCTGGTCTTAAAAAGGCTGTGTTGGACTGTGATACACGCTCGAATTCAATTTATGATATGCTCCAACGCCTTTGTGAACTTTTTGCCGAATGAAAGCCGCCGATATTCCTAGTTTAGAACTGAGTAATAATGATTGGAACTTAATAGAATCTTTGGTAATTACTTGTTACTTAACAGTAATTTATTTTAAATATAACATATTTTTAATTATAATTTATTTTATTGAAATGCATGTAGGTTTTAACTTTGGCACCTGTAAAAATTGGTTCTGTACAGCTACAACGAGCTGATATTACAATTGGTGATTTTTATGGTTGTTGGTGGAAAATACGAAACGGCTTAATTAAGGCAAATACTGAACTAGCCTAATCAATAACTGAATCTATGTTAAAGCGGCAACAAATATTATTAGATAATGATTTATTCGTAGCAGGTATATCTAAACATTTGTATTTTGTACTTATGTTTTTAATATTTAAGTTATCATTAACTAAATTTAACATCATATTTAGGTTGGTATTAAAATTTTTTATCGATTATTATTTAATTTCAGCAATTTTCTTGGATCCAAGGTTTCAACCTCTTTTAACCCCTCAAATGAAAACCAAGGCAATAAATCATCTTTGTAAACTGTGAACTCTCATCCAAACATTAAAGAAACGCAGTGGATATAGTGAAAATGATATACTGATTGATGAAAGGGAAAAATCAGTATTAAATATGTCAGTTGATCCAGCTAACAATGATGATGACGATGATGACGATTTTGAAAATTTCTTAAAAGAGAAATGTGGTCCTAGATCAACTACTGTTATTTCTAATCAAACTGTGAATATTAAGTCCATTCTTCAATCTTTTGATGGTACACAAAGAATATCATATAATTCTGATATAAGAGAATATTGGGCTTCCAAGAAAAATGAACATCCAGAACTACACGAACTAGCACAAGTGACACTTGCCATACCTGCAACTCAAGTCAGTGTGAAATAAAATATTCAGTATAAATATTAAAAACTAACCATTTCATGTAAAACGATTTTGTATTTTTTTAGGTAAGCGTTGAAAGAACTTTTTCTAGCCTCAAATTTATTTTAAGTGATTTAAGAGGCAATCTAACTCCATCTTTATTGGAAAGTATCATGTTAATTAGATGTAACAAACAATTTATTATAAATACATAGATTTATGTTTGTTTTATACATTTTTAAAATAAATGATAATAATTTATGAAAATATAATAATAAGTATTTATTTTTATTTTTATTTTTTTTTTTGAATCACAAACAAATTAAATATGTAAAAAGTATTTATTGAGTATTTTTCGAGTTTTGGGTCTAAAAACGGTTTCAATTTGTTTTTGGGTTTCGGGTTTCGTGTCTGAAAACGGTTATGATTTTTTTCGGGTTTTGGTCTGAAAACGGTTTTGATTTTTTTCGGGTTTCGGATTTTGGGTTTAAAAACGGTTTCAATTTTTTTCGGGTTACCCGGTTTTCAAAACCGGTTTCAAAACCGTTTTTACTCCCTGAGTATTACTAACATTTGAAGAAACCACTTTAAACACTTTATTATGCCAAGTCGAAGCTGCGTTAAATTCTCGACCACCATATCCAATTTCATCAGATCCAGCAGGTTTCAATGTATTGACACTAGGTCACTTTCTGATTAGAGGATTACTCATGTTGCCACCAGAACCTGATGTGTCATCTGTTCCCCAGAATCGTTTGAAAAGATACAAACTGATGCAGAACCTAATGCAGGTGTTCTGGAAGCGCTGGTCGTTAGAATATTTGCCACAATTTCAACGGAGAAGCAAATGGACAAAACCAAATCGCAATTTTGCTATTGGTGATTTAGCAACTCTACGTGATGATAACATGCCACCGCTTAAGTTCGCTAGTTCGAGTTACAACAATACATCCTGGGGCTGATGGATACGTTAGAGCCGTGACTGTGTGCAATTCCTCTGGTTCTGAATTCAAGCATCCTACAATCAAATTAGCTTTGCTTCCTACCAACAAGGACGAAGATGAAGATAGAGATTAAGGATATAAAAAAAAAATTGTTAATATGTTTTTTTTTTTATTATTATTATTATTATTATTATTATTATTATTATTATTATCATTATTTCTATTTATATAGACATTGTTGTGTCTTTTTATATCATTTGGGCTGTGTTGGCCATATTATGTTTACAGATAAGTTCTCTTATGTTCATCATAATTTTTTGTTTTATTATTGTTTATAGCATATGCCTCTCTATAAGGTTTCAATTGTTTAGTATCTTTGGTTTATAGTTCATGTGTAAGTTTTGAAAGATAGTCTTTCAAAGGGCGGAATATGTTCGCGCCAAAGTGCAGCGCGATATTTTGGTAGGACTGCTTGCTTTGTCCCACTGTCAGCTTGCGATAGTGTTTCTGTTATCAAGCTGATAGTGGGCCACGTGCGACAGTCCGTTATTACCTCTTGAATTTTATATATTATTTGATAGTTGTATTTATTATGGTTTTGTCAATTCATTTTCTATTTTTATTATTTATTATCTTTTTTGTATTGTTTTTGCTGCGTGGCAGTGCCATCAATTATTTTGCTAAACTTATTATTTTATTGTATCTCGATTAAATTGTCCGCAGTAAAAGTTATAAAAGGCTAGACGCACTAGCTCCGATCGCCTTTTTCCATCATTTTTCGGTCCGAAGACATCGTTCTTTTTTGTCATTTTTGATCGTTTGTTACAAGCACATGTTTCGAGCTTTCATTTTGGTTTATCATTGTCAAGTTTTTCAAGTATTCCTTTGGTAAAGTATCATTCTGAGACTCAATCAAACTTCAAACCATTATATTATATTTTTTCCCTGTAGGGTCGTCATTTATTGATCGTTTGTGGCGCATTTGTCCTGTGAGTTATTCGTCAACGGTTACCTTAACGCAGTCGCACGTGTGTGGTTATTATTAGTATTATATTTTTTTTTGTATTATTATTATCATTACGTCCCCGGCACGGTCACGTGGGATGAAATCCACTGCTTAAGGTATGCCTGTATTGTGAATATGAGTACCTAGTTTGTTTTATACATATTACGTTATATTTTATACCACCGTATTCATATTCATATTTTATATTATAATCATTTGTATGCTTGGGCAGACTCAGGCAAATACTTTCATATTGTATTCATATTATTCAATTCATTGCATATTACATTTATGTTATAGTCAGTGTTGGATACCAAATCTATTATTTCTAATTTCACGCGATGTGGCTGTCACATCCGTGTCGCAATGTTGTCGCCCTGGAGTTTGTCGCCGACGCGCCGAAGAGTCGACCTTTGTACCCTCGGAGAGGGGACGGTAACATTGTCATCTAGCCATCGGCCGCCGGCACCCACCACTAGGCAGTTCGTCGTTCTCCAGCCGTCTAGGCAAGTTGTTGCTTTTCTCTGTTATGAACCGATACACCACCGACGTTTTTTTTATTATTCGCCCTTTTTCTTGTGTGTGTTCTGAGCATCCGAGCTCGTCGCTCATGTTCTCATCCATGTCACGCGACACACATATTTTGTAGTGACTTTGTCGCTCGGCCGTCGACTTGTGTGACGCGATCCCTGCTCGTTCACACCCACGTGTTTTCCGCCCGTCTGTCTTACGCAGTGCGAAAACCGTGGCTCAACAAAACCTTTGTTATCGTTCGTATCGTGATTCCTACTTGTCCATATCCACGTGTTTTCAGCCCGTCCGTCTCACGCAGTGCGAAAACCGTGGCTCAACAAAATTCGTGTTGTCGTTCGTATCGTGATCAACGACCACGTCGTCCAATTTTGATCACCTTCCACCTAACCGTCGTCTATTTCGTCCAATTAGCATCTGAACCAGTACTTAAATATTTAATGAAATAGTATGTAAGGTGTTTGGTTTAATATTCAAAATAAGATTTCGAAGACGCAAAAAAAAAAAAATCATTTTGACCACTTTTAGGAGTATTGTTGAGTATGGGTCGAGATAACGTATTTTTAAAAACGGCGTTTTTCCGCCATTTAATTGTGACATCACTCCGCATGTCCTATTACCCATGCGGCCATGCCGTTGCACTACTCGCACTCAATATTATTATTATTTATTATTTGTTGACTGTTGAGTACATCTTTAACACTACGATTTTCAATGTACTTAAATTTAAAAACACTTTATTTTTAATAATTTAATTTTTGTCATTTAATATTTAATAATTTTACATAATGGCAACAGATAAACTTAAAAATAGCGTTTATAAATACTGCTTTGTTCCACTTTGTAAAAATACAAGTGTAAGTACACCAGATAAAATATTTTTAAATGTGCCCGAGTCTAAAAAATTGAGAAGATGCTGGTTGAAAGCTGCAAGACGTGACAAGAAAGATGTTTCTGATAAATCACACTTATCTTGCTGCGAAGATCATTTTGATGTATGTAAAAATATGTTAAGTATAAATTAATATTTCTATATAGACTAAAAGAATGCCTATGTAAAGTCAATTTTTAAATATCTCCAACATAAGTTTTAGTTCTTGGCCTTAATAAGGCTCTAAAATTGCATTAACAATTTTTGATTTAAATACTTTATAGAACAAAATTCAATTATTTTTATCAAAAATAAAAAAAAAATGAATAGAATTTATTTTCAAGTGTCAAAGTAAATCACTATCCTGCTTTTTTTCAGATTGAAAATGATCTAGAAAATTATGTTCAATTTAAGTTAATGGGACTTAAAAGACTTATATTGAAAAAAGGTGTCATTCCACATAAATTTGATTGTCAGTTGGATAGAAAAAGATCTTCTACTGTTCTAAATCGTTCATTATTTTTAAAAAAGAAAAGAAAATTAGATGTGGAAAATGCAGTTAACGAATATAGTTTAAATAAAAGTAAAGTTTTATAATTTTAAATAATTGTGTACATTTTAGGTACAAATTGGAAACTTTTACAAAATAATTTATTGTCAATTATAGGTGATAATATATATGAGGAGATCTGTATTGATGATCAAAATAATACAATTGATTTACAGCAAAAAGAATGTGTGATGCATAATATAAAAACTAGGGATGTTGGTGTACAAGTCAATATAAACAATTTAAAAAGCACAAGATCCAAAAAAATTCAATGCAAATTATCTGAAAATTCAACTAAGTTTAAAACAGTAGCTTGTTCACCTATTAAAGTAAACCTTTTAGAATCGTGTAATACTAAAAATTTATATGTAAAAGAAAACTATTGTTCAGCCTCAGAATCTAATGATAACAGTTCAGAAACATTGGATGCTTTAACTCTTTCTAGTTCTACTGAAAGTGAAAATTCATTTAACTTAGATTTTGAATATACTAATGAACGATTTAAAAAAATGGCCTATGAAGTAACTTTACTCAATATTAGTAGTAATCCAAAAGCATATATAGGTCTCAATGAAGAATGGTATAAATGTAATTTAATTAAATTAATAAGTTCTCATATAGAACTAGATGAGAGAAATATATTTATAACTTTAATGAAAATAAAACTGAATGATTCATTCAGAAGATTAGGAGATATGTTTGGAATATCTGAAAGTTTAGTGTGCAGACTATTTCATAAAACTTTACCTAAACTTTCTGTTTTTTTTAAGCAATTTATATACTGGCCTAAAAAAAAATTAATAAAAGAACTTTTACCTATTCCTTTTCGTTATCGTTATTCATCTGTTCAATCTATTATATACTGTTTAGAAATAGAAGTACCAAAACCATCAGATCCTATTAAACAAGCACTAATATGGTCGGAATATAAAAAATGTAACACATTAAAATACCTTATATCTTCAACTCCAGATGGATTTATTAGTTTTATATCAGATGGTTTTAATGGTAGATGTACTGATGTATTGATAGTAGAGAAAAGTAATTTTTAAATCTTGTTCCTGAAAATACATCTGTGATGGCAGACCGTGGGTTTAAATGTATTGATGTGTTATTAAATAAAATTAATTGTGTTCTCATAAGGCCTCCTAGTGTTTCACAAAATTCTAAGTCAACAAAAGATGATGTTTTAGAAACTAAACGTATTGCTAGCCTTCGTATTCATATAGAACGTGTAATAGGACGATTAAGAGAATTTGAAACGTTAAAACCCCATGCACTTATTAACTGTCAATTATTATGTAATACTGATGAAATTATAACTATTGCATGTGGGTTAATAAATTTTCAACAACCAATTATAAAACAATAGTATTTAATAGTTTTTTTTTTTTTTACATAAGTAATTTTTAATTTAAGTGTATTCTAATTTAAAATTATTGTAATCCTTGTTGACTTTTACAATAAATTATTATATTACAATGTAAAATGTTCTTAATATTTAATTTAATTTGTAATTTTAATATCTAGTATAATTTTGGAAGTATATTTTTTTCCCAAAATGTACAACATTTTTCAATTAAAGTATCACACATTTGTTTATCATAATCAATATTTATAATGGTAACTTTTTTATTCTTTTCAAATTCAGGGTCAGCAATAGGAATTCCTTTCCACATCTCGTGTATATGCATTTGAATTTGTATTTGAGATAGTACCTACAACATACATAATATTATAAATTAATAATAATAAGATAATTATTTATTGGTTTATATTTTTAATATAAATAAACCTTTGGTTTTACAACTGCAATATCTACATAATTTAAAAATGTAGAATGAGTTGTAGGACATTTTACTTCTAAGACAAAGTCTTCTCCTAGACCATCAGCTGATGCTCCTAATATTGGAAAGTTCTTATCAATAAACAATCCAGTTTTTTTAATTTTAGAGCCTACAAGTGTTTCTACTTGTTTTATAACCTGAAACATAAATGATATTATTAAGTGTAATGAAAAATAAATTACAGAATACTACTTACATTTTTAAATATTAGACTAACCTGTTCTTCCAAATGTATTCCTCTGTTCATTGCTTTAGTTAATTTTATCTTTGAGATACCTAAAATGTGTTTAACCAGAGTACCATCTGTTGTATTACATTTAGATGCTTCATATACCTTGGATGCAGTGATCTGTCCATATCGCATTTCAAACCAACTATTATTGATGGATTGATCTTGTGTTTCTCTTTCTATTTTTTGTAATATTCCACCATTTGATTGTATAACACTTTTGATAAAATGAATGAATGCTGAACATTTGACAACTGAATAGAAAAAATAAAAATTATAAGGTTATATTATTTTTAAGTGATAAAATTAAATCTTAAAAATCTTAAAATAAATGTGGCCATTACCTGTATTAATTTGCTGCTGTGTTCTAAAATCTGACATTAATCTATGTATAGATAAATTTGATATTACACTCAAATAATAGTTGTACTGGCCTAATTGACAGTTTATATTATTTTTTCTTCCCAATTCTATTACATCTTCAAACAATTTTGTAACTTTTATTTTATTAATGGTTTGTTTTTTTACACTTTTTGGTGGAAATAGGTCTTTAGTGTTCATAAACTTAATACTTGTTCCTATACCAGATAGCTTTGGTTTTTTCCAATAACAATCAACTGACGTTACTGATGACTCTTCACTTTTTCTATGTAAATACATAAGAAATGCTAAGCTATGTTTACATCCGCCTGAGTTTAATAAGAAAGAATAATAATTATATTTTCTTAAAAATTATTTTTGAAATTAGATATAATTTTACATAAATAATATGTATTTTAACCATAATACTTAAAATATATACTTTTAAATAATTAGGTATAATTTATTAGTATTGAATAATATAAAAGTTTATACCTAATGAAGCTGCACAGTCATCACAATTAACATCTACAATTTTTTCTTCCTCTTCGTCCACAGTTAAAGCTACCTTATAATTTTTCTGTCTTGTTCTATGTTCTGGACATATTTGTCCTTTAACTAAACAAATATTTCCTTTGCGCAGTAGTTCTACATATCCAATAGCTGAATCACCATAGCTTTCTCGTGTTGATCTATAATATACAATTAGTAAGTAGGTAGGAACTTAATTTATGCATAACTTAATTTAATGTATGTCAAACTTACCTTTGGACTTTTGATCCTCTAAGCTCAGGATCATTAAAACAATCACTGTTTTTTATAAAGTCATTAACCATGTATATATTTATTTTGGGTATATTACTAGAACAAGCTTTATCAAACATTTTAGTTGACATTATAATTTTTAAGATCGAAAATAAACTGTTTTATACCACAAAGAATTGTTCACACACAAAAAATAAAGATGGAAAATGTTCATTAGATTGAAACTAAGATTAATGTGAAATAGAAAAACAATATTTTATCACTGTCACACATTAAAACAAAACATCAATAATATTATTGTAAACGTTTAATCATCATTCATCATACAGAATTTCAAGTAGGAATCTATTTTTAAAACCATTGTAATACTAATAGTGTTGGCAAGGCGGTGGATGTTGTGGCTAGCAGAGCTCTAAGGGCCATTGTCCGTGGCCTTGCAGCTCAAAACATGTACCTACTTGTTTCTAGTATAAAAGGGCCTCGCGGCTTGCAGTATACTTTTCCCAAGGGCTTTCAAAAGCTAGCGCCAGCCCTGATACCTACTCGTCTCTTAATCTAGACTATTTGTACTACTATTCGCCATGGCCATTGCGACACTGCTCCCAATAAATTACCTATATATTGTTTGTTTTATACCTAATATTATATTATTATAATATGTAGGACGTAGGTGTATATTTAAAATACCTAAGTACTAGGTTTAAGTTATGGATAAATAGTGAAATAGGTACATAATTTATTATTATATGCAGTCTATAAACACTAATTTTGTGTTTTTTTGTTATATTATATTATTATATTATGTAACTAATCAGCCTCATAAAAAAACCTAATCCTAGCACCTAGTTGGACTTAAGTTGCTTGTTTAAGCAACTTACTTAGCCGGCTTGCCGCGTAAACAACGTCTAGCGCGTTGTCGCTGCACTGGCGGCAGCCGTCGTAATGCGGAGTGACGTCACGAAATAGACACGCCTACTTTTCCATACCACAGCCGCCTGCGACATTTCGAAGGCCAGTATCTCCATAAAAAAATGAAAAAAATAAAAATAAAAGTAATACCGTTCTCTATAATTTTTCACGTAGAATTAGAAAAGTACAGAAAAAAAAAATTGTTCAGATACTAATTCGACGTTAGATCAAGTATTGCGGCCCAGCCTTCATCATCGTCCAGTTCACCTGCAGCAGCACTGTCGTCACATTATCCTTCATCATCGTCCAGTTCACCTGCAGCAGCACCGTCGTCATACTATCAACTCTAACCGCCCGGTATCAGGTCGTACACCTGTTATAATTTTATCACCTATTGTTATTATTTTTTTTCTTTGATTTATTCGACATTTGTTCGACGTGCATTGTCAATAATAATTTGTATTATTATTTTTATCTTATTATATTTGTCTCGGCCGATCGTATGTGATCGTGCCTTCATGTGTTACTAACCTTAGTTCATAAGTTGTTTTATGCAGAACACGTTTAATAAATCGCTCTGCACATCATACCTATAAACATTGTTGTTACGGGTCACCCTAATACTCGTCATCCTAAGTACAGTCCACTCTCTCCCTCCCCCTCATTACAGGTATTATCGACAAATCACACACACGACGCGCTACGTGTTAATCGTTGGAAGCGCACACACACGCGTACACGCGTCATCGGGCTTGGTGTGCGGCCGTCGCACAGTCAGTGCTATCAAGCAATTAGAAAATCATGTATTTATATTATATTTATATTCATTTATATTGAATTTATTACATTATTATAGTCAAATCACGCACATACATATATTAGTCTTTTTTATTATTTTATATCATAGCGTGAAAGCGCATTCAGTAACATTTGTTTCTTTTTATTAACACTGAACGCTAGTAGCGCGCCAATATTTCGAATAGTATAAACTTTTTGAAAATGTTTTTCATACCTAATTCAAGTCGTTGTAAAACAATACTTTAAAAAAAAAATTATGTTTTTTTAATTTTTTAATGACAACATAATTTTTTAATATCACACTCCAAAAATAGAACATTTTTTCAGAGTATTTTGGTAGGTATGTTATGGGCTACGAGATATCTATAAGATATCTACGAGATTACAAGGCTAGGTTAGTATGACCATGCCTCGTGTCAAGGGTAATGCGGATGCTACTATGACCATGACACGTGTCGGGATAGTAAGCGCACCAATAATTACAGTGCACTAATGATGCATTTGAGATGTTATTGCACATTCTCAAATTCGTGTCCGAATTTGCAACAACAACAACAAGGACACCTGGTTTCGCCCAGAAGGCGACCACACGACGTAAACAAGAGACGCACCACAATATATAAGGGAGCCCGAAGACCAGCAACGGCAGATGTACCAAAGCTATCAACAACTGAGCACTTTCACGTCACTCAGCCACTTATTTATTTGTTACATGTATTTTGTTTATATGCAAGAAAGACATATTTCGTTATTAAGTTTAACTGTCATTCAAATTAACCATTTGGATTCAAATCTGATACTGGCACGCAACAGGTATATAAAAATCAAATTTCGGACCAGTAGTTAAGGAGTTATAATTATTTAAAGTTTTGATGAGCGGAGTAGTGGATCAACATTCTATGGAGTACCCCCGTATTACTCCACTCTGCTCATCTTAACTTTAAATACTTAAAGTATATAAAATTTGAATAATAATAAACAATATACAAATATCATCTTACTAACTTAAAATAAAAATTGTAAGACTATTTGTAGCATCTACCAATTTAAGGTCTTATAGCTATTCTAAAGTAAATAGTTTATTTTTTTCTATATTCCTTATACATCTATATTATATAGAAAATATTTGTACATTTTTACATTTTATCGTCTGTACAATATATTTCTAAATATTTTAAAGTACATAATATACAACATTTTAAGGTGTAAAGGAGGTTGACCATTTGATTACATGATTGAAGTTCTTAGGAGGTTTACTTGGGATGACGATGACGGTGGCATCGGTCCTCATTAATGAAAAATAGAACCAGGTTAGGTTAGGTTAGGTTAGGAACCAAGTTTGAAAATTAGGGATCAACGTTTTCCCATTACTAATCATAATATCCAAGAAAAAAAAATAAGGAAAAATGGGAATATTTACTCTAAACAAGTTATTGACAAAATATATCTTTATTCTTTATTTTATCATAATTCGAAAGAAATAATAGTAGAAACTTAATATTTTCATCAACAGTTCATAATATAATAAATATTTTGTATTGTCATTACTAAAGGGCGGATGTTCATGCTCCAAAAAATTTTAATATATGCTATAAAAATTTTTAAAATATGCTTTAAAATATGCTTGATAAAACGTCATTATATGCCTAAAAAATGTACAAAATATGCCCAAAAATATAATTATATTTCTAAAAAATATGTTCAAAAACATCTAATCTGCTATGAAATAGTATATAATATTAAATTTGTTAAAAGTTAAAACGGCAAACACTTAAAATAAAAATAAAATGGATGAATAATAATTAAATAAAAAATTGATATATTTGTATTATGTCTTCTTTCATTGTTGATTTAATCTGAAAAATTAAATTATTATTTTAATTTTTTTTTGCTAATATAAAATGTAAGTATTTTGTTTTACTTACTTAAATGTGTATTACACTGAATAATTATTGTTTTTGAAATATTTTCAAAGTGCATAGAACGTCGTCTATCTGTCAAAAATTGTTTATACTTGGAAAAACTTCGTTCGACATCTACCGATGTGATAGGTGCGTATTTAAAATAAGTTAATCATCAGGCGTAAGGTTTTCTTCTATCTTGATGGTGTTATCTTCACCATTTAAAATGTTTGAAATCGTCACAGTATACCAAAACCTTTATTGTTTTGTATAACTTTTTGAAATTTTTTAAACACAGCTATTCCTTTATCGTTTTGATTACTTTTAAGACTCTGTTCTACATTTTTACTATATAATTGCATCAAATAAAGTCATACCCGATTTTTCCAGATTTTCAATTGCAGTGGCCAATATCTTAAAATTAGATTTTATATAAATTAAACTTGAATCTAGTGATTTTTCTGACAAAACTTCTTTTGCTTGCAGTATGGAGACTGCATCATCTGTATCAAACTGTTCAATAACATTGCGAATTTTCTGTATGTTTTCACAATAATATATTGCAGCATTTATCCAAGTCCCCCAACGGGTGATAATTGGTTGTGGAGGTAAATTTATATTTGGCAATACTTTTCTAAATATTTCGATTCGACTAGGACATTTTAAAAATACTTTTTTTATACTAGATATTAGCTTATCAACACTTGGAAAAAGACGCCTTACTTCTTCTGCTACACGGTGAAGGGCATGTGCTAAACAAGTAACATGTATCATCTTATCATAAAACGCTTTTATAGCACCACCCGCTTTAACCATATATGGCGCAGAGTCGCTAACAAAAAGTAATACATTTTCATGTTTTATACCATCGGGCCACAAAAGATGGAGAGTTTTATCAAATAATTTAGAAATAGTGAAATAATTGGCCTTATCTAATACTTCACAATTCAATAAAGCTATTTGACCAGGCTTGTCCACATTTAATGATCCGATAATCACATTTGCAACGTAGCGACCTTCAATGTCCGTTGTTTCGTCTATGGATATCCATATTTTTTTGTCTTGAAACGTTGATTTTATTTTTGTTAGAGTTTCTTCAAAGCATCATTTAAATAATTTTTCTCAAGTAGATTCGTCAGGAATTACTTCATCGGTATACTTCTCCAAAAATGATTTAAATTCAACATTATTAATTTTTTTTTAATGGTATATTAGCCGACAATAATGCTTTACATAAATCAAAATTAAATGTCGATTTTTTGGTAGTTGGTGCAGACTGAGTGATTAACTTTTGTGATAATTCATTTTTATCAGAATGTCGTTTTAACAGAACGGTTGTGTTTAAATGTACTTACATGTTGCACTACAGAAAATCGTTTATCGCAATTGATTTTTATCCCACATGGTTTACAAAACAAAATCTTTCCGTCGGTTGAAAAAACTTGTTCACCGAATTCAGAAACAAATGATCGCATTCGCGCGACTAATGAACTTTTTTCTTTTGGCATTTTAAAAAAAACTGACAGATGTTTATAAAATACGAACACTAACTCCACGCACTATACAGGCATATAGCAACGCGAAACGAAGCACTCGTGAAAGTCGGGAATCGGTCTACGGACAACGATAAACTGTCACGTTAATTCAGAGTACTCTTATGTACCAATTAGGCATTACTAATTGGCCCATCAGGTACTTCCAATCGATAACATTTAACAATAAAGATAAAATTTCTAAAATAGTAATTGATATAGACAATAATTTAATGTTAAATGTCAAGTAAAACCTAAAGATACCAAATATGCATTATTATGCGCTAATAAAATATAAATATGCTTTGAAAGAAAAATAGATCAAAATATGCAAATATATGCAACATAAAAATTTTGCTTTAGTTTTCTATATGTCAAAAAACGAATTTTTATCCTACTCTGCAACTTTTATTATTAAAGGAAAAAAATATGCAAATGCATGAACATCCGCCCTTTAGTCATTACACAAAATGTTTTTGTACGCATTGAAAGTTAAAATTTTTAAGATTTTCGTCAAAATTACAAAAATAAGCAAATTATTTTATAGTTAAAAATTCTTACTTATAATACTTAAAAATTTGTCATAATATATTACTTGATGTCTTGTTCAACATAGATAAAAAAAAAAAAATCGATCGGAAAGTCAAATTATTTTTTTGGAGCGTTTTATGTTCTAATTATTAATATCTTAAATATTCATACTTAGAATTTCAAGATTTGATACAAACTGTCTCTTAAGTTATTTATATTGAAATAAAAAAATCTAATAAATATAAGTACAATTATTTTTCTATAAACCAACAAGTTGAAATTTGGTTGAAATTACACTTTAACTTTAGGTATTTGTCTTGCAGGGGCGTAATTACGGTGGGAGATTAGGGAGATGGATCCCCCCAAACTTTTTTTACTGCTAATATTTATTTTGATGAAAGTATTGGTAATGAGTAATGACCAATCAAACCACGGTAGATTATAATCTACCGTGATTTAAACTATACTCTCATTTCCAAAGCAAACAATTTTGTTTACTTTAAATTAATAAAACCTATACGCTATAATTAATTAGATGTATTATGCTTGTGAGTTATGGCAAATCACAGATTAAATTCAATTATATTATTATATGATATTTCAACGTGGCCTACGTTAACTCGGACAGTCCGAATGTTTGTATACTTGTATTTCCAAATCTGACGTAATAAAGACGTGCGGGTTGTTATCGTGAACACACTCAAGCATAGACAAGCAGTATACTAACGATAAGTATACACATTACAGTCATTAATAGAGAACGGAATTATAGGCACTAAAAATGTGGCAAATAAGATGCAAATATGCAAAGCAAAATGGTCAAAATATGCATCATAAATTTATATTATTTTAAATGACTACAAACATTATAACATAACAAAATTAGGAGTGGTGAACATCAATGTAAATCAACAAAATATTAAATATATATATAAAATAACAACTTTATATATTTATATGATTTTAAAACAGTTTAAACAAATAATAAAATAGAAATGTTGGACTTTCAACATACAATTAAAACAAGAGAAATATTTAAATATGAAATAACCATATTTTTTTGTTTTCATAACAATTAATTACAATATACATTTCCATATTTCGTGGGGTCATGTTGGTTCTTTTTTCAGTTAATACCATTTTGTAAGTACTAAATGACCGTTCAACGTTCATAGATGTTATAAGTGCATATTTCATCAAAGTACTCATCATTGGTGTAAAATTTGGGGTAAGAAAATTTCATTTTTTCCGGATAAAACATCTGATATCTGTTTCAATATTCGAAAACCACTATTTTTGTGTATTAAATCAGAAACTTTCTCTTTAATAATTCGTCCATTATTTCCAGATACCATTTCCACGTTTAAAATAGTTTCATCAACAATTTTTGTCACATCAAATAAAGATAAATTAGATGACACATTTTTTTTATGCTTTTAACAAGTATAAAAAAATTAGTTTGAATATATGTAAGATCAGTTCGCGGTTGCGCGTGAAAAAGAGGTTAAGTCATTAAGAAGTAAGAACAAATTTTTCAGGATAGCAAAAACAAAGTTACATTCATTATGTATGATTAGGTATTTAAATGTTAACGTAATTTATGAAACCATTAAAATCTATAAGTTCTGTACTACAAAATGAATGAGGTTTTGTATTATTTAAAATTTGTTGTAAGTCCTTATATAATACCAACTTAAAAAAAACCTGACTTAAGTCTTTATGCACTAATTTCACGATGTGATTAAACGTGATGAAAGGGTTATGTCAAATAAAATAGAACATTCAAGTGTAAAATAATAATATTAATATATTAACTTCTAATAATACCCAAATACAAAATTAACATTATGAGTATATTCAGTATAACAATAAAAAAAAAAATAAAAATTTAAGTAACCGACTTGGTATTTGTTTTACAAAACAAATGTTTGTTCCTTTATAAACAAATACTTAAAAATGTTTAAATATAACAAAAACAATTCATAGTTAATCGTAACATTTTTTTTTTATTAATTTGAATTTTTCTTGGTTATTTTTTTCTTTGATGTATTTTTGTTTATTTTTTTAGCTTTACTTTTATTTTTGAGATTTTGTGAACAGCTTTTATCTTCCGCTGTATCTCCTAAATCAGTTTCAAATTCTTCTTCATCGATCGTATCAGGATGTATATTTTTGATATCACTTCTTGATTTTATATTTTTATAAAAGTCTTGATAGACTGAAGATGTATAGTAAGATGTAACAGTAACATATCCATCAAATCATTTTTTTTCTCATCCGAAATTGGAAGGGATTCGTTATAGCGTTTCTAAGATGTAACTTGAAACAGGTTTTTTTCTTTTCCTACTAAGTTTTACTTTAAAAAAGTTTCACTATTTAATTCATTCTTGTAATACAAAATATGTGGAGACGATTTTTCATAATGTAACCACTTAACAATACGCCAATTTAACATTCCACCTTCAGTATTCTGTAGTTTGTCTTTCAATAATGTAGAAAAATCGAAAAAATCATCCATCTCCATCTCTGTTACGATCCATAGGTTTTTTTCCCACATTGACGAATTAACGTGGCCTAGTCATGAGTAGAGATGGGAATTTTACCGTAAAATTTTTTTTAGTAAATTTACCGGTAAATTTTACGTAAATTTACGTAAAATAATGTAAATTTTTAATACTGTGTAATGTTTTTGAATATTAAATTTAATACGAACTCAATAACATTTTTATTACGAAGCTAACCAATGTACCACCTGCCCTGTACCACTTAATACAATTTATATATTATATGTATTATAATTTATATGTATGGTGAATATATTATGTGATCTTGAAATATTATTTCAACATAGGAAAAGATAACCAGTTTATAACTATAAATAATATACCTAATAAAGTAATTACATTGATTTTTATTAATAAAATGTAAGTTTACACGTTAAAGTGTGATTCATAAAACTCATCGTCACTTAAAATATTATGTTCATCTGATAAGTTATCTGATTCAACTATAATATCATCTGTATTATAATCTTCTTCTGTTGTATCTTCACTATCATCTTCATCTACAATAGCATCACAATTTCCCATATCTCTAACTGTTCCTAATTTCCTTACTGACTGAATATTGTTATTGGATACTAAATTGTTAGAGCTGGTAGAAGTTGATGGTATTATTTCATTGTAACTTTTATCTGGTTTTAAAAAATCAATATTATTCATATTAGCTTGAATAAATAGTAATTTCGAGGCATTTATGTTTGTTAATCGGTTTCTTTTTTTATCGTGAATGTTAGAATAAACACTGAAGGATCTTTCAGTTGCAGCTGAAGATACTGGTAAAGAAAGTATAGCAGAAGCAACTTTAGAGAGTTGTGTATTAGTGCAGATTGCGTTCCACCAAGTCCTTGCATCAATTTCATTACTGTGGCACCATACAATATTTTTAGCCCAAAAACCTTCATGTGCACGAAATTCTGCAACTTCAATCATTATCTTAAAAAAAAAATTAAACCTTTAATTATTAAAAATAGTTAAATGATAACTTTCAAAACAAATTTTTTTGGACAATTTTATCACATTTACTTACTTTATCATAGTCTTTAGCTTTGAGTAGAACTTTTGCCACTTTTTTAAAATACAATATACCTTCAACATCACGGCCATCTTTTAAGTTTTTTCCTTGATATTTTGGGTCAACCAAATTTGCTGCAAAATGAACTGGATGTATAGCCATATTATAACGTTCATCAATCTTTTTAAGCAAAATTCTTCCTTCCACTTCAAGTAACGGGGAAATAGGAATATTTGTTATAAAATGTTGTTTGATTTCATTAAAAGCTTCTGGTACTACAGAAATTTTTGGCGAATCACTTTCAAGAATGGTAATCCAATTAACTATTGGACGAACAAGTATAATAAAATTTTCAACATAGGTACTTCCAATATTCGTCTGACAATATTTATCGTTTCTCAGTTTTATCCAATTTTTCAATTATCTAAACCAAATTAAAAATTAACATAGATAATTAAGTGTTTATGATAAAATATTTAAATTTTTTTTAATTTTCTAACATTTATATCATCAGAAACTGCCAAATATTGTAGAGTGCTTTTATTTTTTATAAGACTTTCTAAACAATTTATGAATGAGCCCCATCTGGTTTTTACTGGAAGTTTGAGGGAACATTTGATATTTTTTTCTTTTTGAATACTTGTAAAATTGGCTATAAAATTGATTATTAAAATTTGAATGAGTACAATGACTATAATTTAAAAAATAAAGTAAGTATACAGTTAAAATAGTAAATAATATAAAATTTATAATTCAATGTTGCAAACCTTTCAAAATGTGGGTGCTAGTTATATTTTTAATGATAGCTTTGGATATGTTCTCAATCTCGAAACATGTTTTCACTTTCACGACATCTAACATTAACAAGTTTAAGGTATGTGACGCACATGAATAATAAGCTATAGGTAAACTTTTGAATTTTTCATCAGCTTGCAATAATTTCCAAGCTTTTTTCATATTACTAGCATTATCAGTTATAACGCCAAGACACTTTTCTTTACCCAACTCATTGATTACAGAACCTATTTCATCAGCAATGTATTCAGCAGTATTGTGGTTAGAACCACAATCAATTGACTTAAATACAAATGGTTGAGGTGTTGTTACTATTATGTTCATTATTGATTCATTTCTGAAAAAAATTAACACATTAGAAAAATAATTTCAAAACGAATTGTAAAAAAACACTTTAATGGAGTATTTAAGTAGTATTTTAAATACCTATATTAGAAATATCAAATAGGTGTAGTACCTATTTAAAATATATATTTTTTTATCATTAACTTTTAACATAATAATATAATACTTTAATTATTACATGATAAAATTTAGATAGTTAAGTATACTACTTAACTATATTATAATATAATAATAGAAAATAAGGATATAATATTACAGTTATTAATATAATATTAAAGTGTATTAAAGGCCAGATGAGGAAGGAGAAGAATATAATAAAAATGAGATATTGTTTAAATATACCAAATAAAATTGTTAAAAGCTGGTGTTTGACACAATAGAAATAAATACATTAACCCCAATGCCTTAGGGTCATCTATGAATTTGACCTTTTGTATATATTATATACTGTACTTACAACTTTAGTTGGTATAAGTGTAGAGCTAATACACATTTATCTAATTGTTACATAATCATTACTTAGTCACTCATTACTTATTAGGAAGAAGATATAGTTAAATGTAATCATTTATCTAAAAAGAAATACATAATTGATATTACACACCTTATATTGCTCCAACCATCTAATTGAACTGCATAAACTTTGGATTCTAAAATTTTTTCATAGACTTTGTCATAGGTTTTTAAATATTCTTTTTCTAAGAGTGTAGTTGATATTGTTTTTTTTGTTGGTGGATTATAAGTAGGCCTAAGTGTTTTAAAAAATTTCAACCAGTTCTGATTTTCCACAATTGAGAATGGTGTAGCTGATGTAAATATAACTCTTGATAATAATTCATCCAAATGGTCCTAGGATTAATGAATTATGAATAATACATTTAGACATTAATTACAATTAATACATACATTAATACAATTAGGTAGGTACATAATATTGTTTTATAGAATATGTATTTAACATTTTTATATTTTTTATATAAAAAAAAACAATACAAATATTATTTTTTCAATAAATATAGAAAGGTATTGACTATCAAGTACCAAAACCTTGTTCTTGACTTAAATTTTTGCCCATATTCTATCATTTTATAACTTAAAACTAAAATATTTAAATGATAGGTTACCTTTTCTTCCCCTTTCATAGTATCAATAAATTTTAGTAAACTCTGATTTTTATGGGTAATTTCAGTCTGAGAAACATCCATTGAACTTTGATTTGTATCAATTATCTGAGAAACATTAATGGGAACTGCAGATTCAGTACTTTGCTCATTTTCATGAATATTTCCTTGAAAATTAAAATTAAAAATAATGTAATTTTTGAAACTATAACCATAGTCTAATTTTATTATAAAGTAGGTTATGTATTTTTTCTTAAAATATATAATATTAAGATTAAGAACTTTAATTATAAGTAATAATTTATATATAAATCATTATTTTTTACAATATTAATTTGAAAAAAAATACCTGCATGCATTTATTTTTCTGTAAATTTATATTGTGCATTTTGTGTATGACTATTATCAATTTATTTAAATAAAATAATAATAATAAATAATTAATAATGATAATGACAATAGAAAATTTAAAATCTTCCAGTAATAATAAAATAAAATTACTTACTATTAAAAATTGCTTTGTTAGGTGATAATAAACATTTTAAAATATGCTGTGGAACAAGCCTACATTCTTTTCTAATGTGCATTGTCATTCGAGTTACATTTTCCTTATAGTTCTTCTTACAAAATCGACACATATATCTATCGTTTCCATCTTCGTTCTGCACTTTTGTGTAGCACTTTTTTTTAATCTCTTTCGGCTTCATAATTCGAGTAGTTATATCGTATATGCAATGTTGAAAAATAAATGAAGCGAAAAACAACAAAATATAAATAAACAAAATAAATGCAAAAGTTATCACTCAACAGACAACAATCCACAGACCACAGTAGTAAGACAACAGAGTAAAACTACACAAATCATTATTTATTAACGCATAGGTACTATAAATTATTTTATAAATATTATTATTAGGAATACCCGAATACGAATGGTATAATTGTTATAAAAATAAAATCTTGGTTAAACCAACATTCTCGTAATATCGACATACCATTGTATCAATAATAATATCGTAAACATTGAAGGCTGTACGCTGTAGGCCTGTAGCACGATATAAATATAACTAATTATATTTATACCATGCATTGTAGATGATATGAGAGTCATTATAATTATGTTGTTATGCATAATGAAAACAAGTGAAATGAGTGGTCGATCAATTTTAGAACGGTAAAAAATATTTACCGGGTAAAAAAAATATCGGTAAAATTTAGGTAAATTTACCCTTACCCGTAAAATTTACCAGGTAAATTTACTGAGCTCCCATCTCTAGTCATGAGGATGTTCTATCGAACCATTGTACTTTGTTTTTTCTGTTCTATCACAGAATGATCTGTATCGCACTCCATGTGTGTGTGGCCGGGAATAAAAAATGTATGGTCTATAGTTTGGAGATTTTTATTATTTTAAAGAGGAACTAAACACATAACAGCCACATAACTATTCTTATTTTGACCTCCACATGTATCACTGTACATAGTAACATGCTGAATATTTGAAGGTAAATTTAATAAATACTTATAAACACATGACCCTAGATCATTTGCTCCTCTATTTCCTAATGTTTCGTTCCATAAAAAACAATGTCCTTGACCATTATCACAGTCGTGAATTGTCAAGTTGTACGTCCAGAGTTGACGCTTGTAAAATGCCAAAGAAGTGGATATTACTGGAGTTGGCAAACATTGCTGCATTTCAATGATTATTATTTTAAGCTGTTCAAAATTATCAGCACAAAAGGTGGCTGCTTCGATCCAAGTACCCCACCTGGTGAGTATAGGTTCTGGTGGTAAGGCTACATTTTGCAAGACATCTTTGTAGACTTCTACGCGATGAGGAGTTTTAAGAACACTTTTTTTAAATTATTTACTAGTATATTAACATTTGGAAATAACTCTCTCACTTTTTCATCTATACTTTGAAGCATATGCACTAGGCATGTGACATGTATCATATTGGAGAAAAATACATTTAATGTTTTACCTGTCTTTATCATGTATGGGGATGCATCTGATAATAACAGCAAAATTTTTTCGTTATTTCCACCAATTGGCCACAAAATTCTTAAACCATCATTGACAGAACGTGCAATAGTAGAATGATTTGTTTTTTCTAATTTTTTACTAGCATTTAAAAAGGGGTTGCAAGAGTTTTCACTACTTAACGTACCTATTAAAAATGTAGCTATGTAGTTACCATTAATATCTGTTGTTTTATCCTCAATAAAAAAAAATATACGAGTCCCCTAATTTTTCTCTGATGTTTGCTATTATTTTATTAAAGCATGACTCGAGATGAGATTTTCGAAGTAAACTTTCAACTGGTATATATTGATTCGTGTATTTTTGCAAGAAATCTCTAAATTGTGGAATTTGAAGTGTAAAACATGGAATGTTTTCAGCTACTAAGCTCAAACAGAGATCTTCATTAAAATTATTGGTTTAGATTTGTAAACATTTCCCAATAGCATTTGATTTTTATTATTTAAACTTCGTTTCAAGGAATCAGAATGAAACATGAACATGTTGTGTGATTTGAAATTTTTTATTATACGGTATTTGGCGATTGCATACCTGTCAATATACTGCGTTTCCATCAATTGTAAGTACAATAGTGTCTTTATTATATGGTTCAATCCACTGGTTTATCATACACTTAATATTTTTTTAAATTTTAGATATTTTTTAAAATTGTTTTTAATTTACGCAAAAGACGAGAAATAAGAATAAAAACTTCATTAAACCGTAAACAAAACGTGATAATATGTACACTACTAGCTACAATACAGTACACAATATGACAAAATAGATATATTTTGTCAATATTGTCATGCTACTATACATTAATACAGTAATATATGAAACGGTAAAACATCGTGAATTTAAATCAATCAATGTTTCACTTTTCAAATTTGCAGTATAGCAAATAAATGAATACTAAATTTTTACACAACTTAAAGAAGTAACCTTAAAAGTAATTAAATTTGTCAGATAATAGTGTACTAACACGGTATCGATTATCGAACTAGAAAAGATAAGTTTGTACAATTTGTTGACAGTAATTAAGTATTAAGAGGACGCCACACACGCCTATTTGCATCAAAAATAGTGCATTTGTATTTCAAATGCTACGAAGTCAATAATAGACGTAGACCCATAAGTAATACACCGTTTGAAAGGTGATAATTTTTACCATGTTTTGTTGGAATCAGATATTTGAAATTGTAATTTATTTTTTGAAATATAAGTAAATTAATATTTGTAAAAAGATCTTTTGTTATGCCATAATGCTCGCTTGTTAATACAATTTTCAAAAATCAATTTCCAACAAAACATGGCAAAAGTTATAACCTTTCTAACAGTATATTTTTTATTAGTCTGCGATAATTATTGACTTCGTAGCATTTGAAATACGTAGACATGTTTTCAAAAATAGCGTAAAATTCTTTAGCCCGTCAACTGGCGCTGCTGTATCGTGTAGCGGCTAGCTGCGTTATTATTAAAGTTGTACGGCGACCGCCGCCCCACTCTACAACACAACCAGTCCATTTCGCGATACAGATAAAAATAGAAACTGCTGGAATATAAAGACGCGATAACGTCGGCCATAGAGTAATATTACTCTATGACGTCGGCTTCCATGATTCCGTATTGGGTCGTATCTCGTAGAATAATAATATTATAATATAATTTGGTTTTGGACTTGTGTTTATAATGCGCCATGCGGGGGTTTGTGAACAATTGATCATTATCAGACTACATATTATTATGGCTTATTTTGATTTTAATAATCAGTTTAGTTTCAATTTGTCATCAGAATGTATTGTTTAAAACTGTTATACCACTTGTACCTAATAAATTAATTCACGTTTCATTCATTATTTATTAAAAAATGAAAGTCGTAAAGAAGCGGCTAGCACCGTCAAGGTGTAAAAGCATTAAAAAAAAAATTTAGGTAGACTTAATAATTTTAAGAAAAAAACAACGACATGGTAAGTATAATTATTATTATATTATATTATTTTAGTATAAAGCTGAATTATATATTAAATATATTTTAAACAGGGAACCGGAACCTAGTACATCATCTAATACTCAGTTATTAGTAACTGATGAAATTGAAATTGAATCTTTACCATCATTTATGTAAGTTAAAATTAATAAAATATTTATTTTTTTATTTAAAAAAGGAAATACCATAACGTTTTATTATTTATCTGTAGAAAACCTATGCTAACTAGTACGTCAAAAATCGATACTACAACTCAATGTTCCAAAACGTCATCGATGGATAAAGAAACAGAAATGAGTTCAATATTACCACCTTTATATGATTTAACTGATGTTGAAAATCACCGTCTATGTGTAGATTCGTCATCCGATGCTGATACAGTGATTTCTAAGTATAATAAACTTAATTTTATGTTGTCGTTGTGTACACTATTGTCACTATGTATAATAAATATAAAATTATACATTATAATATAATATTGTAAATAAATATATTATATACGAAAAACGATTCTGATCAATCAATGATAATTATTAGTAGAATATATTATATTATTACCTATATTTAAATTGTAATATATCGTTATTTCACGCGATTTCGTAAAAAATTAAATTTCTACGCTCATACAATTTACGCGAAACCAGTTTTCGACAAAATCGAATTTTTTATTTTGCTATAACTCAAAAACTAATCGATGTAAATACTTGAAATTTTCACCAAATGTTTATATTAGCGTTCTCCATACACAGTTAAATTTTCAAAGTATTTTGACTTTTTTTGAGCTATTTATAGACATTTTCAATTTTTCTAAGTATTTTTTTTTTAAATAACGATAAAATTTTTTTGGCTAGCCAAAAATTTTTGAAAATTTAATACAAGGTTTCTTATAAGTTGTTCTTAATGTGATGAAAAAAAATTCGAAATCGTTAGTCACAATTTTTTTTTATAAGTGCTTAATTTCGAATTTATACGAATATGTCAAAATTGCGAAAATTTGAAAGTAATTTTGTGGTTGAAAAATCGTAAAAATTTTTCTTTTATAACTAAGTTTTGAAAATTTGATACAAGGTTCTCCATAAATTTTTCTTCAAATATCTGTAAAAAATCTCTACCGGATTCAGACAAAAAATTTTTATGAATGTTTGAAATTTAAATTTTTACAAAACCGCGTTAAATAACGGTTTAGTCTCAAACGATTTTTGATATTTGTTGTTATTCAAATAGTATAAATCGTAAATACTTGAAAATTTTACCAGTTATTTAGATTGTCATTTTCTTTACGTGATTTGATTTTCAAAATATTTTGATGTTTTTTGAGCTATTTATAGGCATTTGAAATAATCATTTTTTTTTTTTTATAAATGTGGATAAAAAAAATTTAGCTGGGACAAATTACTTGAAAATTTAATTGAAGGGTCCACATAACTGGTTCTAACTCTCATTCAAATATTATAAAAATACATAGGCACAATTTTTTTTTATTAGCATTTGAAGTTCAAATATTGACAAAAATTCGTCAAAATCATGAATATTTTTCACTATTTGCTAGTTAAAAATTTATAAATATTTTACTATCAAAAGCTAAGAATTGAAAATTTAATACTATGCTGTCCATAAGTTAACCTTAGAATAATTATAAAAACTTTAAGGATTATTCAATTTAAAAAATTTTACGAGTGTTTAAATTTTAATTTGAAATCAAAAATACACGTGTAAAATAACGTTTTACTACTAAATAATTTTCGATTTTTTATTTAAAAAAAATATCAAACGTAGGATCTTGAAACTTTTACTTAAATGTTTGTATTTGTTTCAAAATAGAATATATTACTATATTAAATATAATTATTCTAGACTGACAAATCATCTCCGTTCAGAATCGTTTTTCGTATACAATGATACCTATCATCGCATTCAAATTAACCTACCCTAGTCCGAGGTCCATCCCACCATCTAATGTACAGCAGAGCGATACTCACTTACCCGGGTTTTTTAGATTTATACTTGAAGAAAAACTTATGGATAATACATTATTTTTTATCACAATAGGATACATAGGTATATCATTATTATATAATTACTTTATAGTGCTTTAGAAGGCAGAAGAATAGTGGACATATCTCACTTATTCGAGCAAATTAAAACCACCGATCACGATTCAGCGTTTGGATGTACTTTTATCGATATGCAATTTCAATCAGAATGTAGAAGAGGATATAAATCAGTGTTTATATTTAAGTGTAAAATGTGTGGTAAAAGTAGTTCAATTACCACGGAAAAGGATGTACCAGAAAATAATTACTTACCAATAAATAAAGCTGTAGTTAGTGGAAGTTTATCTGTTGGTATGTAAAAAATAGCAATGAATAATAATTTGCAGTGAGTTTGCAGTCAATTGTATAAGATTGGTGTATTGTACTTTTAAAATGTATTTAAAATACTTATCAAATAATCATTTTACTAAATAGGAATTGGGTATACACAATTAAATGAACTCTCGGCTTCGCTCGAAATACCTTGCCTGTCAGCTACTTCTTTTTCAAAATATCTTATAAAAGTTGGAAATGCTGTTCAGGATACAGCCTGGGAGGAAATGATTAAAGCTGGGAATGAAGAGAAGCAATTAGCTTTAGAATGCGGAAATATTGACGTTGATGGTACACCAATGTGTACCGTAGTTGCGGATGGCCAGTGGTCTAAACGCAGCTACAAAACTAAGTACGACGCATTATCAGGAGCGGTAAGATAATAATAATAATTTTTTCAATGATATTTAGGAGTAATGTGATATATAAAATGTAAAAAAATATTTGTTTATATATAGGCTAGATAATTGGGTACAAAACACGTAAAGTTTTATTTGTCGGCATTAAAAATCGCTACTGTTCAGTATGCCAAAGATCGAAATCTATAAACCAAGAAATTCCCAAACATAATTGTTTTCTGAATTGGAAACAAGCATCCACTGCAATGGAGGCTGATGGCATAGTCGAAGGTTTTTCAAAAAGCGTTGAAATGCATGGACTCAAGTTCAATAAGCTTATTGGTAATATACTATATGTTTGGGCAATGTGAACACGATTTTTTTTTTAAGAAACTAATATTATTTTTATTTTATTATAAATTATAATTTATATTAATTTATAGTATTGATGTTTTTTTTAAATCTGATTATTAATTTTATTTATATATCATAATACAAAATATTTTGAATATTATACTAACTTACGTTATAACTTATAATTAATTAAAAATTTTTTCTAAGCTGAGTAATAATTAATGTATTGGTTTTCCAATGATGTATGAGCTCTTATAAAATTAATTTTTAGTACTTGTGTGTGTAGGAGGGGGAGAAGACAATATTTAGTGTATAGCAGAGTAACATTTTAAATTATATTTTTATAATTTTTATTTTTAGGAGATGGAGACAGTAGTGTCGTAAAACGACTAAATGAGGTTTTACCATATGGCCCTAGATTTATGATACAGAAAATCGAATGTCGAAACCACTTGTTACGCAATTACATTACTAAACTTAAAATGGTCGCAACAAAAACTGAGTATCCAGTAACTATCAGAAAGTTTGTAGTGACTAATATTTTAAGATTCAGATCTGATGTAACTAAAGCAATTACTTATCACAAAAACATATTGGATAAATCAAAGATTCAGAAAATTGCAGGTAATTCAATTTGTGTAGGCGTGTTTTTAAAACTAATCTTACTATCGTTACAACAATTTTTCGCAGACCTTAATAAAGATTTAAAGAATGCACCCTATCATAGATTTGGACAACACCAAGAATGTAATTCGTATTTTTGTAAAGGGTCAAAAATAGGCGAAATCAACATGGTACCGGAAGCATTAAGATGTGGTATTTTACTAGAAATAGACAAAATTATGTCTCGTTTAGTTAATAATAGCTCTAGTTTAATCGAAGATCTTGATAATATTATATGCGAGCAATTTAACTCAATTATCAATAAATACGTTGGCGGAAAAAGAATTAATTTTTCTCAAAGCAATAATTATTCAACCAGGGTAAAAGCAGCTATTATTTCATTTAATTCTAGAACATACTTACGCACAATACATAAGAAAATAATGAATTTTAGTCCAGGTAATTAAACATATTATATATAGATACAGTTATAATTATTACCTACTGTACTAATGTAATAGTTTTTAAATATATTATATTACTAGCTGACCCGACACGGCGTTGCCCGTGTGTTACTTTCTTTTTTTGCATTTTCGTATGCCGTGTGTTAATTTTTAATTTAATCTTATTGATAGTGCTAATATTACGTCGAATTCACGACGAAAGATTTGTAATGTGGCAGTTTTTGTGCCTACGTATTTTAAAAAATTCTCCTGAACAGAACCGTCACCCTGGTGATAGGGCGTTGTGAATAAAAAATAATTAAATAAAACATATATAATGATTTAAAAGTAAGTAGTTATAGTTTTAACTGTTATAGTTTTATTTAATTATTTTTTATTCACAACGCCCTATCACCAGGGTGACGGTTCTGTCATGATTTAAAAGTAAGTAATCGCTTTATTGTTAATCATGTGAATCATAATTATTATTATTATCATTGTAGTACTTTGTGGTATACGATGTTTCTTGTTTGATTACCTGGCGCATAGATAAACAAATCTGATGGTTTTCCAACACGGGAACAGGCAACATACAATTGACCATGTGAGAAACATGGGTTTTCTAGATTAATACCACAAACACTTAATGATTGCCCCTGGGACTTGTTTATAGTCATAGCAAAAGCAAGACGCACTGGAAACTGTAGTCGTTTAAACTCAAATGGCACATCAGTCGGAATCATTGGGATGCGCGGTATGAGAACATCTTCTCCTTTATACTTTCCTTTGAGTATAGTTGCTTCTATCACATTGTTTAGTAATTTTTTTATCGCTAACCGTGTACCGTTGCAAAGACGCGGTTGGTTGATATTTCGCAACATTATAACCACCGATCCAACCTTTAATTGAAGATTGTGAGGTGGCAATCCTGGCAAATCCAGCGAGTTTAAAAATTCCGGTGGATAGTTGACTACATCATCTTGATTAGTAGCCGAATCAACTGATTTATATATCATCAATTCGCCTGTAATTTGTTCTTGAATTTTGAAATTTAATTCATTACATCTATGTTTTTTGCAGCCAGTATAGCTCGTTCGCTCAACCAATCATGGTTTCTGTAATTTTGAGAAACATCTGGAAACACCTTCTGAATAAGTTCATCTTTTGATCGAGTTAACTGACAAAAACTTAGAGGAAAGTTAATGCAGCCAGTCAACATGTCTATAGGAAATTTGCCATTACCAATGTCAATGAGTTGTTTAGAGAATATGTTTCCAGATTGGTCATTTTGCAACTCGACACGCATATTCTTGCTTAAATGAAGTACTTTGACATGTTTCCACAAACTGGAGGACTTTAGACATGCATTGAGTTCATCAGCTGGCGTTGATCGTGGAATCACCGGCAATGTTTGACGAAAATCTCCTGCTAATAAAATCATTGCACCACCAAATCGGTTATTATTGCTCCGTAGATCTTTTAAGGTTCTGTCCAAAGCCTCCAAAGATTTTTTATGTGCCATCGTGCATTCATCCCAAACAATTTACATTGCTGCAAAACCTTTGCCATTGCAGAGTTCTTCGAAACGTTGCAGGTTGGAGTTTCATTGCTATGCATATTTAATGGCAATTTTAGTGCTGAATGGGCTGTTCGACGACCACCTTCAAGCAAAGTTGCTGCGATTCCCGACGAAGCGAGTGCAAGTGCAATTTTATTTTGTGAGCGAATTGTTGCTAATATTAATGAAATCAAAAAAGTTTTTCCTGTACCACCAGGTGCATCTAAGAAGTAAATCCCTCCAGTTTCATCATTTGTTACTTTCATAAGAGTTTCAAATACATACTTCTGTTGTTCATTTAACAGTGGAAGATTTGTTTGAATTAATTCTTTCAAATCGTTGAGATCATACAGTCTTTCTCGATGCAACTCTTGGTTAAAAGCGTCATGCATTGGACGATTGGGCGCGGTCAGGCCTAATTGAATTAATAGTTTGTTTGACATTATCAAGCACATGTCCTCAATTGAAATCAATGCTTCATTGTAAATTTCTTCACTGATTTGTATATTTGGATTTCCCATTCTATTCTGTATTTGATACAAAATCATCACATCACACATAATCTTTGTACTTGATCCACAAATCAATTGGGCTTGATGGGAAGCATGTAGATATGATTATAGAAAACAATGTTCGTATTTGATGAGCGTGTGATGATATTACAGCATCATTGAGAGTTTGATCCCAATGAGCGTCATTTTCAAGCAATTGCAAACGTTGACAGGCTTCTCTGTAGGATACACACAATTCACCATCAACAGTTCGTAACTGTTGGAATGATGTTGGGCCACGTACATTGACTAATAGCAGTCGTAAGTAAAAACATTCATCATTGCTTGGATGTACTGAATAAATCCGGCCAATCGCATCGGTGGAATATACATCTGTATATCCTGGAACTGGTTTTCCTTGTTTCCGTCGTATAAATCTCCTTGAGGATTGATTCCAGGTATAATATTTTGGCATTTCAGAATATAGCAATGTTTGTGCGAAATCATCGTTTTGGCATGTCTCAAAAAAACTGGTTAATGTAGTAGATGGTGGCTGAGCAGCTCTTTGTACTGCGTTCTGTGCTGTAAAATACACTCTTTGTCCATTTTCTAAATGCACAGCTAAGTGAACAACAGAAGGGTGTCTCTCATGAATAGGAAAAGAAAATATTCGCCAAACTGCTTCATTACTACTGACATAGCGGCCCATTTGGTATTGGGTAACTTCATCATTGGAATTCTCTGCACCAATTCCAATCACAGCCATATCACTCCCTTTGGCTACATATTTGCAAATGTATTTAATAGATTTCACACTGAATGGCAAGATTCAACGTTGATGTGTGCTTTGAATGTCTTTGATAAAATGGGTGAATATGTGGAACGATATATTATCTATTTTTTTGTTGTTTTATTTCAATTCTGATTTCAATTGTTGATTTTCATTGTCTGCTGTCGATCTGCGACGATACAATGGATAACCGTCATTACCAGTAATTGTTTCCGATATTAATGTCCGTGGATATCGTTTTGAACATTTACCATCCATCATACACGGTGAATTTTGATTAAGAGTTCCACAGGGACCATGTATCATGTTTTTGATAACTACCTCATGCAATCCAGGATCTACTTGTACATTAGGGATTTCAGCTGATATCACTGCATCAACTTCATTTGGCCTTATATTTTCAACCAACCAATCAAAATGTGTGCATGTGGCAATCCTCGTTTCTGCCACTCCACAGAATACATCCAGCAGCGTGTCTCACCAAACACATTATGTTTTACGATGAAATCCATTAAAGATTTCAACTTTTGTCTAAAGACTCTGGCTGTAATATCATGACGATCAATGGGTGATTGCCCAGAGAATAACTCCTGATTGATTTCTATCCATTGCGGATTGCATGTAAATGTGATGAACAAATCTGCTGTACCATAATGACGAACATACGACATGGCATCTTGAGCATATTCGTGCATATGCCGAGGGCTTCCGATGTATGTTGCTGGAAGAATAGTCATCCGACCGACATTCTGTGCATTTCCATCAGTATTAATCGCATCTCGAAGGTGAATATGCTCTTCAGATCGGAGTTTGGTTTGATTCAACCTGATGAATGTTAATCTTTCCGTTTCAATTTTAACATACATGTCAACAACATATTTGTGATATAATCGCCGACATTTCAATATGTGATTATCTTCATTTTCCCGAATCATTAGGCGGTATGAATAATAGTTCATTGAACTGACTTTTTTGTTGGTTTCAGAACCTGTAAATAGATTTTGTTTTAATAACATTCAAATATAAAATTAAAATACATAATATAATGACTGAGATATTATCGCCATAGCTAAACTAATATTTTAGTTACCTGCAATGGGATTTATCATTTTTATTGAGAAATCGTAGCCATCTTCACCTTGCCAAATATAATGGGATATTGCAGTGCATCATATGAGCGGTGTGTTTCCTTTATACGTTGTATTGATCATTCCGACGACGTAAAACAATATCACGGGATTCCAAGTTTTCTCCAACTACAACGATAGCAACTTCATCAATAGTTGGTGCATTAAAACGTCTTGTATGTTGACCTGCAGGTGTTTTATCAGCTCTGATTACAATTTTGTGATTATCGGATGGCATCAGATCCAGGGCAGTTTTAAACAATATAATCAATTGATTGTGCTGATGAAATAAAGTTTGTAATTGTTCTACAATAGACCTCTTTACTAAATTGTTATGTGCACAACGCAGATCAATTTCTTGTGGTGAATTGCCCATAAAATAAATTTGCAGGAATTTGTTGTCGCTATCTGACACTGGTAACAGTGAACCTGCTCTGTGATATATTTGCCTTGTATCTGTAAATAAAAAAAATATATTATGGTGTGGTATAAATTAATGGATTGTCGGTGATCAAACTTAAATAATATTTGATCTTAAAAGTATATATTTAGTTTTAACTAATATCTATCAAATATAAAATATAATAAAAGTGTCACTGAAACTGAAACTCCATAATATAATATGATGACTAAGTGATATATTTCGTAATGATTAAGAAATTGAAGATTAGTGACACATCTTAACTTTGGTGACAGAAAATTTTGTTCGCTAAAATAATTATGAGTAACTGCTATAATACATACCTTGAAAGTTGGCATAAAATTTTCTCGAACTACATTTGTTGCCCCAAATGAAGTCATTTGAAAGCAATTGTTATATTGTTGGATATTTGTCAAAAAGTGTATAGAATCTGTTCCTATTCCTGAAACCAATGAGTACAATGGTTCTGGTGGTGGATCCAATGGTATCAATTTCACTTTACCATTTGCGCAACACAATCCATTGGCTTCGTTTTTGTATTTTAATGCCTTACAGTGTGAGCAAACCGAGTTCATAGAACCAATAACAACACATTGGTAGTTACTGTAGTCAATTGACACATCGTAACTAAAAGCAGCTCGATTCAAACTTGCTCGCGCTTCACGCGTTTGTGAATTAGATCGGTAATTAGCTTGGTTTGTAGCATTTCTGGTTCTTCTACCTAAATTGCTTCGTCTTATAGGAGGCATATCAAATATAAATTATTTTTTCACTAATCACGAACTAAACAAATACTAACTAACTAAACACTCTGCACAAAACACGATTGTTGGTTGCCATGGATACGATCAGTATTATATTATAAATATTATAGGAAGGGCTATTTAAAAGAAAAGGGCTATTTTTAGGGTTTTTCCAGCAATAATTCTAATTTTTCTAGCCGTAAAAACCATCCTTGGACTTCAACGAACATTTGCGAACATTTGCGTTGTTTGTATGTCTATTTGCATGCATTTTTAAAAACATTTTAAATTAATGATTTATTTTATTTAAATGGTTGCCATTGACTACCAAAAATAATTTAGTTGACTATTTGATGGATAGATGGCGCCTCTGTAATTTCATCACCACCTCGTCATATTTCTCTAACCCGATAACTTTCTCAAATTTTTCGTCCGTAAGAACCTTCTCCTGACAATTACGACCCAAACAAAAAAAGAATGAGCGAAATCGGTCCAGGCGTTGTTGAGTTATGCGCTTACCAAATTTTGCGATTCATTTTTATATATAAGATTATTTGTTTATTTGCATGGCTAGTAAAATGATAAGTAGAAAACTAAATACATTTAATAATAACAAACTGTATATAAATAAATGGTAATAGTAAAACAGAAATACAAAAATAAAAATCATGATTATATCATTATTTAATATTTTAATAATTTATTTCAGAATCTAATGTTCCGTATCTTTTTAAAAACAACAATAAATATGAGACAACTGAACATTGTATCTTATAAGATACAATGTTATACATGAGGCCGCTGAGCAATGTATCTTATTGGATACATCAAATATAAACCATACAAAAACAATACTCGAGAGTTAAGTCCTAACATTTTATTATATTAAAATTTAAAATGATAATAAGGATAACCTGAATAAATATTACTAACTTACAGCTTGTTATCACGTATATTCAATGACTTATAACACTCCAAAGTCACAGAAAATCACAAACACATGTAAACACTAATCCAAGTGTGAGACAAATGATAACAGCGTAATCAATTTCAGCTACTATCAAAAGATATTACAAGTCACTGAGATAAATAAGAATATACTGGAGCGCGGACTCGCCTATGCTCGTATGTTACAAAAAACGGGCCGATGTATTTTTCGTTACCCCCACTCCTGTATGGCAAGAAATTGAACTGCCATACCAATAACATTGAAAGATTACACATTTTAACTTGACACAACTCTGGGATAAATGGTTGTATTACGTTAACTTTGGTATCAAAATTTTGTTTTTATGTGTACTTCAAACTTGTATTTACAAAAAATAAAAATAAAAACTCTGAACATTTTTATTTATTTTTGTAATAACTCAGGCTTTTTGAGTGGGAATCTAGATATTAAAATTAGGGTTTTAAATTTTAATTGGATACTAATTTATATTTTATTACAATAGTTATAGAACCTATTAATTGCAATAAACAGCATGATTTTAAATTAAAAAATTAAAAATATATTTATCAAGACTATCTAATTAAATTAAAAATATAATAATTAGATAATATATTATTCACCTATGGAATTGAATAGATTTTAATTTACTTTCCTTGTTCTAACTCTTTGTATATCTAAAGGACGAACATGACAAAACCATTTTTATATGGAAATTAACTTTAAGTCTCAATTACCTTTGTTGCGTGCCAGTATCAGATTTGAATCCAAATGGTTAATTTGAATGAAAGTTAAACTTAATAACGAAATATGTCTTTATTGCATATAAACAAAATACATGTAACAAATAAAAAAGTGGCTGAGTGACGTGAAAGTGCTCAGTTGTTGATAGCTTTGGTACATCTGTCGTTGCTGGTCTTCGGGCTCCCTTATATATCGTGGTGCGTCTCTTGTTTACGTCGTGTGGTCGCCTTCTGGGTGAAACCAGGTGTCCTTGTGGTTGTTGTTGCAAATTCGGACACGAATTTGAAAATGTGCAATAACATCTCAAATGTATCATTAGAGTACTATAATTATTGGTGCGCTTAGTGCTTACTATCCCGACACGTGTCATGGTCATAGTAGCATCCGCATTACCCTTGACACGAGGCATGGTCAATGGTCATTCTAACTTAGCCGTGATATCTTATAGATATCTCATAGCCCATAACACCTCCCCACAAAAAAAAGGTTTATGTCTGCAAGACAGAAACCTTTACAATTTTTCTTAAATGCACTCAGTTACACTTATAATTTCAGTTTTACATTGGTAACTTAATAATAATGTTAGTTATATCAAATTTAAATCAATTAAGAATACAATATAAAGTATGTTAGTATAGTATATTTTATTAATATACTAGCTGTCCCACCCGGTGTTGCCCGCGCAAAAGTCACCTCAGGTGAAAACCGAGATTTTTTTTATATTATATTAATAATAATAATAGGCGGCCTATTAATAATAGCTGACCCGGCAGACTTCGTATTGCGTACTTCGTTTTGCACTTCGTTGCCCGTTAAAAATGCCAATTCTATATGACTCAGACTTTGTTCAATATGGATTTTAATATTCGATGGATGATGTTCTAGATTTATCTTAAGTTTTCTGTTGCCCGGAATAAAAATTCTGATTCGCAGCAGTATATTATCAGGTAGGCAATCTACCTGCGGTAGATCGCGGACCTAGTGCTGTTTGTACGTAAATGTATGATTTAACTCTAATAAAGTATCAAAGTTATACTAAGTTTTACATAATACGGTAGATTAATATAATCAATTAATACATAATCCTAACCTAGGTTTTGATTCTCGAAAATCTTGAATAACCCGGCTTTGACCGTGTACATTTTTTTGTGTTACCTATTATAACTTTTATTTTATCAGTTTATATTTATTACAGTCTGCTTTTAGATGTTATGTTTATCCTTGGTCGCCCATGTATTGTAATATTGTAATTTGTTGACAAAAAATTACTTTACATTATGGTGTTATAAAAACCAAAAACAAAAAAATATTTGTATTGAAATATTTTATTCATCTCAATAACTCTTTATTAACAGTATTTTTGGTACTGCCTTTTAGGGCTAAAATAACCAAACTACTTGCAGAGCTAACTCTAGAACATGTGATATAGAACTATCCATGTGAAAAACATTCTTCTCTCAAGTCAATCCTTGTCATGCTCAATGATTGTTCTTGAGACTTATTAATAGTCATAACAAAGCAAACTTTGAGTGGGAATTGTATTCTTTTTAATTCAAAGGGATAATCAGTTGGAATCAACGTTATTCTCGGGATTAAAACTTTATCTCCTCTAGCGCTCCCAGTGATAACTATAGCGTCTATTACATTTTTGTACAGAGCTTTAACTTGCAATCTTGGTTCCTTTCTGATCTAAATTTTTCATACAGTTCATCATTGAGGTATACCTCAATAAATATCAAAAATTATTGTCCGGCTGCCACCAGCTCATATTCGACAACCATATTAATTAGTTTTTATTAATTTGTAAGAATTTAAACAATTTTAGATAAGAATTAGAAATAACCGTTCATAAACTGGGGTGCGTATACGAAGACGCATTAATAATTAATATTCGAAAGTAATAAGTAAAATACCTTGTCCTCGTGTATGCGTAAAGTATTTTACAACTTCATGTTATCATGTTTTTATATATAATAATTAGCTGCAATAATAAAGTGATAAATGTGTTAACACATAAATCAAGTTGTTATAGCAACCATTTATAAACAAAATTTCCATCGTAAATCTCAAAATCCTCGTTTGAGTAACACTTTAAAATGTGGATTTTGAAAAATCCTTTCTTAGTGCCCGATGAAATTATTATAAAAATCTATCCTCGAAATTTCAAGTCGATAACTCAAATAGGTTCGGCTCTGCGTTGATTATTGGTAAAGTACACTTTCCTTTATATATAGAGATATATTTTTTTTTAATATTTAATTCTCCTTCACCTTGATTAATACAATTAAAATAATAAAATAAATTCGTGAATAATTAATTAACATTACACACGAACGTTACGTTCTACCCACATACCAAATTAAATAACTGAATCTACACATAGGATATTAATATTTTAAAATGCTTTATTAAGTTTTCATATCGTTGTTTTTTTTATGATAATATGATTAAATATATTATATTTGGTATATTATTCTACATCCATTCTCATAGATCATGAAATTGTTTTAGTATAGTTACTTTCTCTTCTTCCGTATACTCTACGTTTTTGCGGTTTTAGTTTATGCAAACTATAATTTTGATTTTAGTCTTACGAAATATGTATCGTAACATTGACCTTATTTCTTACATTCTAACTCGTCATTCATACCTAGTTTATTCATTACTATTTATTTAATTCTTTTTTATATCACAAACCTTTCTTAAATTCATTCATTAATACTATAATCTTATATTTAATTAATCATTTGCTTTATCATTATAATACTGTTTTACATTATTTTTATGTATGGTAATGCCTCGTTGGCCACGTTGTATAACTATATTTTCATCTCCTATTACTTCAATTACTATGACTAGTATTAACTTTATTTATTTTTAACAATTTGCAAACTTCCGTAAATGTTTTGCTAAGGAAATCCGTTCCCTGATCTGTCAATATCGTTCCCGGTATTCCATGTACACACACGAAATGTATAATAAAAGCTTCCGCGACCGTGTTTGCCTGATGATTAGGTATTGGTACTCCTAGCGTGTATTTAGATAAGTCATCTTGCATTGTTAAAATATAATTATTACTAGACAAGGTTGTTGGTAATGGACCTACACTATCTAAAAATATTTTTTTCAAATGGTTTTGAACTTGTTGATGTAATAGCCATTGGTTGCTTTACATGCCGATTTGAAATTTTTTTTTTATGTTAATAGAAATATTATATAAAGATTGCTCTGTATTACATACGGTGTATTATTAATGCTTCTAAAAGTGTGCCTATAGTTTCTTTTACATTTCTCTAGAATAAAACCATATTTCTAAAATTATTATTAACTTAATTCATAATTATATTCTACTCTATTATTTATTATTTTATATTTATTATTAACTTATCATAAAGTCCTGTACTGTTGTTTTCACTTTATTACAGGTGTTCTATATTTGATCAACCTCCTTGGTATATATTATCTGATTGAAAGTTACTGATATGATTATTCGTGTTATAATTTCTTGTATTATTTGTACGTTGAAAATTATTATTATTTAGCCGTGAAAAATTACAATTATCTCTATTATTAGAAAAATCGTTCCTGTACCTATAATTATCTCTTTCTGAATTATATTCTACTTCTTCTGATTTTGCCAATTGCTTAGCTACCTCTAATGTCTTAGGATTTCGTGCCTTTACAATTGTTCTTATAGGACTTATTAATCCTTTTATAAAAATATTCAGTGTTTGTTCTTTTAAAGTTTCGTGAATTACTTTTGCTTCTGATTCCTCTTTATTAAGTGTACACGCATTACATAATTTATAATACAATTTTTCTACTCTATGGCAGTAATCATTGACGTTTTCATCATAACACATTTTAATGGAATTTAATTATATCTGAAAACTTGAAGCGGTTGTCGTATCTTCAAAAGCATCCGATAAATAACTCTTAATGTATACCCATTTAGTAACATTTTTATATTTTATCATTTCTAATGCTCTACCGGATAACCTAGTTGTTATATATTTAACTAAAGTCGGTGCGCATTTTTCTTCAACCAAATTTACTGCCATATCACATGCATTTATGAACGGATAGATATCGTCTTCTCCCGTACACATAGGTATAAGCTTAAATGCGTCCTCTAATTTTATGGTAACCATTTTCTTTACACGCGGTTTTCTCCCGAACGTTAACTCAGTATGTTCAAAATCGTCCGTAACCTTGCTACGTGTAACCTTTTTATTGTCTAAACTTAAACTTCTCTCCAAGCTTTGTTTTATTTTCGCGCTCTGGCGTTCACTTGGGTTTCTAAATAGACTAGGGCGTTCTTTCGGGCTTTCAATAGGACTAGGGCTTTTACTAGGGCTAGGGCTTCTACTAGGGCTTCCCAAATTAATCAACTGTTGGGTTTTATTTAATACTTCTAAACTCAAATCTGGAGTTTCTAAAGACGTCTTATTCGATGGATTAGTTACTTCCAAAGGAGATGAACCTGTGTTCTCCATAAATTGCTTCCACACACATTTGATACGTTTTACAATCAACTATAATAATATAACTCAATAATAAATCTCAATAATATATGCCCTTTAATAATTCTCAATAATAATCTCAATAATTCAACAATATGCCCTCAATAATAATTCTCAATAATTCAAAATATGTCCTCAAAAATAATTCTCAATAATAATCTCAATAATTCATAATATGCCCTCAATAATAATCTCAATAATTCACAATATGCCCTCAAAATAATATAATAACTCAATATTTCTCAATAATAATTCAAATAAATCAATTGCCCTTTAATAATCAAAAAAAATTCCTAATTAGTTTTTTTACGACCTACTTAAATATATTCAGTTACTTAAATGATATTTCTTAGGTTTTATATTTTTGTAACATATATCCGTGTAATAATTTAATTAACTATTCACTCACAATAATGCGACGTTCGTTGATGTTGTCATCCTGTCTGATACTTTCTGCAACGTTGAATTGAATGGTCTTCTCTTCTGGAGTTATCAACGAGGAAGAGTGCACATTCTTCCTTGTTGATGGTAGCCTTTGACAGTTTGCCTCCTTGAAAAGTGAATCCTACCGACTGCGCCAAATTGTTGCGTGCCAGTATCAGATTTGAATCCAAATGGTTAATTTGAATGAAAGTTAAACTTAATAACGAAATATGTCTTTATTGCATATAAACAAAATACATGTAACAAATAAATAAGTGGCTGAGTGACGTGAAAGTGCTCAGTTGTTGATAGCTTTGGTACATCTGTCGTTGCTGGTCTTCGGGCTCCCTTATATATCGTGGTGCGTCTCTTGTTTACGTCGTGTGGTCGCCTTCTGGGTGAAACCAGGTGTCCTTGTGGTTGTTGTTGCAAATTCGGACACGAATTTGAAAATGTGCAATAACATCTCAAATGTATCATTAGTGTACTATAATTATTGGTACGCTTACTATTCCGACACAATGTGGTCATAGTAGCAACCGCATTGCCCTCGACACGAGGCATGGTTATGCTAACTTAGCCTTGATATCTTGTAGATATCTTACAGATATCTCATAGACCATAACACAATTTACATGTACGAGTAAATTACAATTTTTTTTTATTTTAAATAAAAATATTAGTCAAGTCTCAATTACAATTATTAAAGTGTTATTTAAGTAAGTGCTATTGTATATATATCATATATTAAATTAAAGTCTTATTTATAAATGAATACAAATTTGTGTATTATTTATTAATTATAAATTAAATAGATCTATAATACATTATGATAAATGAGCATGCCCATTCATCAGAGACAGCATTCGCCACTGGTATTCATTCTCCTGAAAACCTCAACTTTTTTTTATCTTTACTGTCCATGGAATTTTTAGCGTTCTTTTCCAACTCCATAATTCAAAAGCTTCTATTTTGGCTTTCTCAGCCTCCAAGTCTCTGCTCCATATAAAGTTATGCTACATATTACCCAAAGCGTATTTATGGTTGTAACTTGTAATATTTCTAAGTTGTGATATCCTAATTGATCGTATAACAAGCCATGTATTATCCTGTAAGTACCAGTATTCCATTGGTGAGGTATATATTTGAACAAATATTGTATATGTATAAATAATTAAACTTAAATCAAAATGTCTTTTAAGTAAATGAAAGATATTGTATTATTAGTTTTAATTTTTGCAACTAGGTACTAACTAGTGTCGTATACGCCGTGCCAGAGCCTGGCGTATACTGTAGGTATTTCGGCTTCCAATGTCCAAACCGTCAAACAAGTTAATATAGATACCTGCAGTAAGAGCTTACGCAACCAATCTCTGGTGACCACGATAACCAGTACTGCACAGAGACTAGTTTTATAAGATTCTACGAGGGTTTATATTATATAACTCTAAGATTGCTTTACTCTCAATCAACTGACCACGATAACGAATACTGGATGTTTGAGAGTGGGTTCTCTTTGGCCTAGACAAAATAACACTATTTTCCAGCTGACCACGATAACGAGTACTGACAAAAAAATAGTATTATAATGTCTTACTATTTTGTATAAATGTTTTTCTCGCCACAAACGCTTAAGTGCGTACTTTGAGAATTAATCACTCTCAAGAAGTATAAGCCCTTTTACCAAAGTGAACAAATTATTTATTAACTCAAAACAAAAATATAAAATAAACAAGAAAAGAATATTAAAAATTTACTGGTCGCTGAATCGTAACACACCACGACTGCCCGTTTGCTTTTCTCTCCTCGTTGCCGTTGTCTCATTAATAATTATATTTTGTTAACTAGGCATTTACGGCCCCCGCTCCATATAGTATATTTTGTGATGATATTGTATTATAATACGATTATATATACATAATATATATAAATTAGTATTATATGCCATCATATTATTATTTTATTACAATACTAGTAAAACTTACCATTACAGTGTACGAATGCACTCGCCAAGTATCTAATTCACGTTTTTTAGGTACTTACATTTTTGATTAAATCATTAAATAAAATACATTAAATACAATATATGGTAAATAGCATAGTATAAGTAAATACAAGAATTAGTAATATTATAAATTTATAATTTAAATTTAAACACTTAAAATTGTAAAGTATTAAAAAATAAAATACTTTATTACCGACTAACGAATTCTTATGACTTATCTTATAAAGTTATAACCGTTTATTTACTCAATATATTATTCTATGTGATTAACGTTTACCAGGTATAAGGTAAACATGAAACCATGATATCTGTATAATATAAGATAGTAGATAGTATCTTTTATCGTGCACAGAACAATAAAAATAACAGCTGATCAAAATCAATATGTTTTATTATGATTTTACCTAATCACAAATCAGCCTATTTAACTTCTGGTCTTTAAACATATTTGATAAGTATTGTTATATCCATTGACCAGTGCCGTGATCACCTTCAGTGGGGCTAACTGCACGACACACAGTTAAATGGGTATTCTATTTAGGGGCACAACTTAAGCTTATTGTACGTCTGTACTACTTGAATTGATTTGAGAAGTGTAATGTCTTTTTCCCTGGGACATAAAATTCCTGATAGTTGCGGTTTCTAAAACTGACGAGGTATAACATATTTACACTTAACCACCACCTCCCAAAACCATTTAACTGTGATGAGCAATATCTCATCAATGGATTAACAAAAAATGATAATTTGAACACGATAATTAATAAAAAAAATAATATTTTTCATTTATTAAATTTTAAGTATTCGTTATCATTTGAAAATCAAAAGTTGCTAAATGTTTGCCTAGTAAATAAAAGGACGAAAAGTATAAAAAAATATACAATTGTAGAACAGCGTAAATCTACAATTTTGAAAAAAGTCAATATTTTTTAAAATAATGAGTGTTGTTCGATAAAAGAATCACCCGTATACTTCTAAGTTCTATATAGTATCTATATTAGTATAGTATACCCACAGAACTAGAGGTGTTTGTATCAAAATTACAATGTACTGTACTTATAATCAACCCACAACCTAAGACAGTTACAGACCCCAAGATTCGATACAAAGTGGGCTGACTGTCACAGTTTTGGTAAATCTCTACTGACAAAAATCGGGGACGTCCGCGAAAAGAACGCCGAAGAACATGCAGCTACGCTCATAAGCCCGATATAGGACGCCGCAAAGGCATCCATCCCCATCATAAAGCGAAAGAAATGGTGCATAGGAAAACAGCCGTGGTGGAACGATAACCTACGTGCACTCAAAGTGGAGTTTGACAGACTTAGATAACAGGTCTTCACTCGCTCAGACAGACCGGCATATAAAAAGAAAAAAGAAGGGCTACCTAACCTACACGAGCTCAGAAGAGCTAAAAACGAGGCATAGAGAACTTTCTCAAGTGAAATAAATGTAAACGCTAGGGGAAAAGCGCTCAAATACGCAAAGAAGGGACCAACTCGTTAGATAGTAATGAATACCCTCACAAAGCCTGATGGTAGTCAGATCTGAATACGAAACAGCGTATCTCTAGCTTGATACCTTTGTAACCGATGAAAACAAGGGTTGGGAATCATGATTCATCTAAGTTAGGTCCTCATTAGTGTTATGGGCTACGAGATATCTATAAGATATCTACGAGATTACAAGGCTAGGTTAGTATGACCATGCCTCGTGTCAAGGGTAATGCGGATGCTACTATGACCATGACACGTGTCGGGATAGTAAGCGCACCAATAATTACAGTGCACTAATGATGCATTTGAGATGTTATTGCACATTCTCAAATTCGTGTCCGAATTTGCAACAACAACCACAAGGACACCTGGTTTCGCCCAGAAGGCGACCACACGACGTAAACAAGAGACGCACCACAATATATAAGGGAGCCCGAAGACCAGCAACGGCAGATGTACCAAAGCTATCAACAACTGAGCACTTTCACGTCACTCAGCCACTTATTTTATTTGTTACATGTATTTTGTTTATATGCAATAAAGACATATTACGTTATTAAGTTTAACTTTCATTCAAATTAACCATTTGGATTCAAATCTGATACTGGCACGCAACATTAGGATTTTAGAAAGGACCCAATGTAATTTTTGAAAATTATTTGCGGGCTGCATACATTTTTAATGATAATAATTAAAAATATAAAAATTATATATATTATAAATATTGTTAGGAAAGAGTATTGTAGTGCGGGTCATACTAAATCTGTTAAACGGCCGCGTAGTGAGGACCACTGATCTAGTGATCCAAATCTTTCAGATCAGATCATCAAAAAAATATGGTTCAAAGACCCGTTCGCGATCTTATAGATTTTGTTAAGAATATATTGAAACATAATCATTGAACGGAATATTCCGTTCTATTGTAATGGTTTAATAATTCCCAATCAGTCGAGTGATGGTATTATATCATAGATGGGTCACGAACTCTCAACTCGTTATTCCATTAAGAAAAACAGTAACCTAAAGCTTTATGCCTCAAATGTTTGAGATAATTAATTAATTAATTTAAGAAATGTGGAGGCTGTGTGTTTGACTACAGATGGGTGAACTTCTAAAAGTAACCAAAGTTTTATATCAGTAATAGCACATTTTATTTATTGACCCTAAAAACGAGACAATTGATTCATCATTATCATTAGGCTTTTAATAAAAAATCACACAATTAAGAATTTGGCTCGTTTTTTAAGAAACATTGTTGATGAATGGCGTTAATCAAATAAACTGACTGCTATAATAACCAATAAAGCTGCTAACATTAAATGATCAATTAGAAAATGCAACTGGAGATGGCTATCTTGCTTTGCAAATTCCATACATTTAACCGTTTAATCTAGATTAAAATGCATAGAGTCTACTCTAACTAAAATTAAAAACATAGTACAATATTTAAAAAAAAAAGTTTGAACGCCTTGGCAAATAACTAATGAGTATCAAGAACAAA
>NC_065530.1:89217333-89285339 GCF_020184175.1 Aphis gossypii
AGCCGTCGCACGAAAAACATTTAAATCTACAAAGACAAAGTTCCGAGAATAGTAAACATTCCGAAAAAAGGCGGTGCATTACCACTTATTCCGAATTTCCCTGGCTTATCAGCTCTAGGCGCTCTGACTGGTGGAGTTGCCAACGTTGTTAAGGTGGCTAATGAATTTAAGAGGAACGTTCCATCACATTTGGGAAATGGTTTATACCTGACGCCATATAAAGGCAACTCGTACAAAATAGGCGATGGTCTATATATCACACCATATAAAAAAAATGGTGGTGGGAGAGTAAAGACGAAAAAAAACTAATATCTACGTTACCCAAGAGAGCGTTGTACGATTTCGAACTTGTTGAAAATACCACATTTCATCGGCGTGTTTACTAGAGATAAGTTGCCCGTTCGTCCTAAACGATTTGAATCGGCGATTGTTAACTTGGACACTGAAAACGGTACAGGTACGCATTGGGTAGCGTATAAAAAAATCGGAAAAAAAGTAAAATATTACGACAGCTTTGGAAATTTAGCACCTCCGCTAGAAGTACAGAAATATTTTCAAGGATGCGATATTAATTACAATTACAACACAGAGCAGAGATTTAATACATCAAACTGTGGACACTTGTGTATACAATTTTATCATGTACACGATAACGTTAAACGGGAACTCGAGTGAACTGTCATGCGATATTTTTCCGCCCATAGAGGTAGAAAATACAGCACAAATATGTCTTTTGAGCTTGCTAACAAATAATTCAATTCCAAACATAGAACCTGGTTGCAATACCATAGGTTTTCGGAATATGATTGGACAAGTTGAAAACGTAATTATACCTACTGGACAGGGCTGGATCAAGGGGGGGGCTAGGGGGGGCTATAGCCCCGGGCCGCAAGTTTAAAGGGGCCACAGTGTGTCAACTCATTTTTTTTTTCAAAATATTATTATAACTTAATTTTTAATTTATGTCATATGAAAATGGACTATGGACTTGGATACTTCATTACCGACACACAAGACCCAATTTTATTGTAGGTATAATGGTCGTCGCTTCTTATTGTAACTCGTTATCGTCGTTATCGAACGTGATTCCGGCCGATCCGTCAACGCGATAAATATAATCAGTTAAATTTATTTTAAAAACCTAGTACATTACACGTTCGATGAACGACAAACACGTACTTTTGCAGCCCGTAGGTGCAGTACTGATTATGTTAGCTTAGACCGCAGACGCTAGCTTGAGATTTCCGATTGTTATTACTTTATTATCATATAATATTTAAAGCCCCTTTTAAAACGTTATAAAATTATTGAATTTATCTATCAAGTGTGATTTAATAATCATGTCTTTCCGAAAACATGAATCTGGTGCTTCAAAACGAAGAGCCCTGAAAATTAGAAATGAGTACGAAGCCAAAATTCCTAAATTGTCAAATTTCTTTCGACCAATTGAAAATCCTGCATTTGAGCAAAAAATGAAAAACACCGTCATCGAAATTGATACAAACACTGATAAAGTAAATTTAACATAATTAAATTAAAATATTTATTTTAAATATTAATACTATTTAATATCTTGTAAATAGAACATATTGACGGAGTTGGAAATAAATAAAGATGCTTCTTTGGAGCCAGAAATGAATGAAACCGTCGGCGAAATTGATATAAACACTGATAAAGTAAATTTAACATAATTAAATTAAAATATTTATTTTAAATATTAATACTATTTAATATCATATAAATAGAAAATATTGATAGAGTTGGAAAAAAATAATGATGCTTCTTTGGAGCCAGAAATGGATGAAACCGTCGGCGAAATTGATATAAACACTGATAAAGTAAATTTAACATAATTAAATTAAAATATTTATTTTAAGTATTAATAGTTAATACTATTTTATATCATATAAATAGAAAATATTGACGGAGTTGGAAATAAATAATGATCCTGCATTGTGGCCGTCAATGAGTGAAACCGTCCGAGAAAAATGTATACAATTAGGACCGGCATTTTTCCAAAATAAAAACAACGGATTTTCAGCTTCCTTACGAGATTATAAAAACCAAAAAAGGTATTTTTCCTGTAATTTTTTTATACGAACTTTGGTGAATGGAGAGAAACACGAACGATTATGGTTGATGTACTCTGAATCAACAGGGAACGTATTTTGTTTTGTCTGTATGTTATTCAATAGTAATAGTTCAATGAATCCTTTTGTAAAAAATGGATTTTCAAATTGGAAGAAGGGCGATGAAAGAATTAGTGGTCATGAAAACAGTTCTGTACACCAGGTATGCACGATGAAATGGCTTCATCGTTTGAATAATAAAACAAATATTAATAAACAGTTAACGAAACAATTAGAAGTAGAAGAAAATTATTGGATCGATATTTTAAAACGCGTTGTTGAAGCTATTCGTTTTCTTTCGACACGAGGTCTTGCATTTCGAGGTAGTCATGAAGTGATTGGAGTTACGGATAATGGTAATTATTTAGGAATACTTGAGTTGATTGCTAAATTTGATCCTGTATTGAAAGCACACATAGAAAATTATGGTAACAAAGGCAGGGGCAGTGTGTCTTACATATCAAAAACTATCTGTGAGGAACTTATTGGTATCATGTCTTTAAAAGTGTTTGATCACATTGTCGATGAAATTATTAAATCTAAGTATTTTGGTATTGTCGTTGATTCAACTCCAGATCTTGCCCATATTGATCAGCTGTCGATAATCATACGTTATTGTTTGAATGGTATGGTACATGAAAGATTTCTTGGCTTTGTCTCTTTTCATAGCCATACTGGCGAAGCTCTAGCTACGACTGTCTTAGAATTTCTCAAACGAAGTGGTATCGATATTGCCAACTGTCGTGCGCAAACGTATGATAATGCTGCCAACATGTCTGGAAGATATCATGGACTACAGGCTCAAATTAAAGATCTAAATGATTTAGCATTTTATGTCCCATGTGTCGCACATTCTTTAAATTTAGTTGGAGATTGCAGTGCAAAAGAATGTTTAGAAGCAATCAATTATTTTTCAATTCTTCAAAAATTATATGCGTTTTTTGCAGCCTCTACGCACAGATGGGATGTATTATTAAGAAACAGTAAAAAAAGTAGTAAGACTTTAAAAAGTCTCTCCAGTACACGGTGGTCTTGTCGTAATGATGCTATTGAAGCATTAGCTGGTAATTATGATGTGATATAATACGTTATCTGACATTTCTAAAGATATGAATGAAAATGCTGACACTCGTCATGATGCCAATTCAATTAAGAAAAAGTTAATAAAATTAGAAATAGCTTTTATGACTATTTTTTGGAAACGTGTTCTAGGCAGATTCAATGCTACAAGTGTTTATTTACAAAGAATTGAAATTGATATGGTTACTGGTAATAGTATGCTACAATCGTTGATAACATTTGTTGATGAACTCAGAAATGATTTTGACGCGATTGAAGATGAAGCAAAAATATTGAGTATCTCAGTTAATAAAGAATGGTCTAATGGAGGAAAAAACAAACGTAAAATTATTAAAAAATATTCGGATGGTACTACAGGTCATGAGAGTTTAAAAGGTAGAGATACGTTTAGAGTCAACACTTTTTTTGTTATCATAGATAAATTGCAAACCGAATTAAAAAAACGTAGCTCAGCTTATGACAATATAACAAACCTTTTTGGATTTTTGACTCGCTTGGACGTGATTGATGATAATTTATTGAAAAAATCCGTAAATAATTTAGTCAAAGTTTACTCTCGTGATTTAGAAGAAAGTCTATACGACGAATTGAAACAATTCATTGGTATGGTTAAAGTCAAGGAAGATAATAAATTAATAAAAAACCCAATTAACATGTTACAAATGATTGTTGAAGATAATCTCTCGGGCGTTTTTCCACATATTTATGTAGCGTTCCGAATTTTTTTAAGTATACCAGTTACTAACTGTGAAAGTGAACGATCTTTTTCTGCACTAACAATAATTAAAAATAAATATCGTTGTATGATGGGTGAATCAAGACTGACATCTCTATCTATTCTTTCAATAGAGTGTGAATTGACTATGAATATTTCATTTGAAAATATTATAAGACAATTTGCCCAGGAAAAATCCAGGAAAAAGTTTTTCAAACATAATATTATATAATATTAAAATATATGTGTATATTTTTTTATTGTATATGCCGAAAAATGTATAATATGATATAAGAATAAAATGTTATACTTATAAACAATGCTATACTTATTTTAATTTATATTTATTACAAATTAATAAATTGTTTTAGGTGAAAAGGCCTCAATAAAAGTAATAGCCCCCCTTAAATTATGACCATAATCCGGCCCTGCTACTGGAACGTATGAGTTGGAAGATTTAGAGTTTGTTATAAACAAGTTGAAGCCCGACTATATAACTTTTTTCGAATTAAAATCAGATGGTAACACGTTAAAGTGTATGATATCCTGTAGCCATGAGATTGACTTTTCAATCGAAAACAGTATAGCAACATTATTAGGATTTAGAAATGTTGTATATACTACTGGTACTACACACGAATCTGAAAATACAGTCAACATAATGAAAATAAACTGTATAAAAATAGAGTGCAACTTAATAACCGACTCATTTTGTGACGGATCGCCGAGCCAGATTATACATGAATTTTATCCGACTGTTGCTGTGGGTTATAAAATTGTTGAAGTGCCTAGACATTTAGTTTTTTATGGTCTTAATACTACTTCTATAAGTAAAGTTGAAATCATACTAAAAGATCATAAAGATCGATTGATAAATTTACGTGGTGAACCAATTACGATTCGATTACAAATAACACACGGATAAGATGGCGCTCAAGTTAATATAAATACTACTGTAATAAAAAAACCCGTCATTAAAGTGACTGCAGTTAAGAAGTCAACACCTATATCTAAACCGAAAAACAACGAGTTCAAGCTCACGAAAAATAACTTGGATTTTCTTCGTTCACTACAATAATGGATGATACATATTTAGATGTAACTGCCGGTTATGTCGACGATTGTAAAATAACTCAAATGCAATATCATTCGTTCACGCCGTATTCAAACACGTCTTTTTCATACAATGATGAAATTAGAATAAATATTCAAAATATGGAATCTTACACTCTACCGTGTGAAAGTTATATTTACATTGAAGAAAAGCTAAGAAAACCTTTAGATTCTGAAGGAGACGTACGTTTTTCGAATAATGGTTTGGCATTTTTATTCTCCGAAATGCGATATGAAATAAATGGAATAGAAATACAAAAATTGAAATCACCCGGAGTGTCGTCTTGCCTGAAAGCATACTGTTCATATACACCAAGTGACTTGAATACGTTAGACAATTGTGCTTGGGACTCGGGCTTGGACGGCGAAGATAATAAAAATTTTATGAGCAATGATGTATTTACCGGTTGTATACCTCTAAAACATTTATTCGGATTTTGCGAAGATTATAAAAAATATTACTAAATTGCAATCAACAACTGATTTTAAATCGCTCGTCTAACGATTTAGACGCATTACGTATGACGCAAACCATAACCCCCGAAAACGTTGAAAAAAATAAAAAAATTACGATTGAATTGATTAAAGTGATATGGAAGATGCCTATAATCAGAGTTAATGATAAAGAAAAATTAAAACTATTGAAAGTGATAGATTCACGTAAAACGTTATCATGTGCGTTCAGAACCTGGGATCTATGTGAATATCCTGTACTACCTAGAAATACTTCAATTCATGGACGATTAAGTCTAGCAGCTTGCTTGAAAAACCTAGATTTATTTTGTTTGGATTACAAACAGATAGAAAAAAAAATATAGAAAACGACGCTGGGCGCTTTGACCACTGCCAACTAAAAAATCTTAAGGTACACTTAAATTCTGAAGTGTTTCCATATGAAGACTTTCGTGCTGATTTTAAAAATAATACCATCAGTTTACTGTATAAAGCCTATACAGACTTTCAAAAATCGTATTACGAGAGAGATTATTCTGAACCATTGTTATCAAAAAATGTTTTTCAAACATATGTTCCAATCGTCGTTGTCGATTTATCGCATCAGAATGATAACGTAAAAGCATCGACCATAGACCTACGAGTAGAATTTGAAACGGATACGGTTATTCCTGAGAAAACTGCAGCTTATTGTTTAATTTTACATGATCAGATTATAACTTATAACCCGTTTAGCGGTGATGTTAGAAAACTGTAATTTTTATACATAAATATGTATATTATTTCTATTTGTAATTATTTTTTTTATACCTTGTAAATATATTATTTTTACTTTGTAATATTTTTATTACCTTATTATTAATAAATAAATTTTTTTTTTTTTAAAAATAACTGAGTTGTTTTTATTTTACACAAATACTATACAAATTTTATACAAAAATATTTTTACACAAAAGTACATTAAACAGTGTGTCGTCTTTTGGGTAGTGAGTTGGTAGTATTGTATTGCGGTCCGTATGGTCCATCATTTTCGTCTGTACAGCTTGTCTGTGATGGAGGGGAGATATCAGAAAGAATTTCCTAAAACATGAAATATTAAAATATTTGTTTTTTATAAAGTAGGTTTTGTTATATTACCTCATTAAATATAGTGTAAAATGATGGCGGTGAAAAAGGTTTCTCGTATCCCTATAAAATATAATATATTAATATTGGTATGAGAAAAATAAAAAAATATTTTTTTTCTTACCTCATCTTTTTCTAATTCGTCCAACCATCTTTGTGCGACATGTTCAGCTGCATGTAATTGAAGCTGACTTGTGAAATTGTAGTCATTTACATGTGTTGCAATGCAAATGTTGTTAATGCTTTTCACGCGAATTGTCATATCTTCAAGCGTTCTAGTTTCAACCTTGGTATTTGTTTTTAAGTATGATGCGATTTGATTAATTTGCTGTATTACGAGCGGTTTAACGATTTTGGTTTTTCTCTCGATGATCTCGAAAATTGACCACTCTAAATCTTGTAACTTTAATAAGTCGTTACGATTTAACAGTATGCGACATCCGTCTTGAATTTTAGATTCTATAATGAGCATATTCTCTCCTTGGTACACCATACTAGATATTGTAATTGAATCGGAATCCAAAAATAAATTACGCTTATACTTTTGTGGTTGTTCAAGTATAAATGATAAAATGTTTCCCATAAGTCGGAAAATACGTTTGAGAAAATCGGAGGAAATATTTACAAAACGTGATGGTGTTATAATGTGAATCACGGTGTTGAATTCATCTGTCGGATCGAGTCCGATGTTTAAAAACTTGCGAGATGAAAAATCAAGGAAAAAATTACTGCAATCGATTAGGTTAGCCGGTGGTGACGGAGGCACATATGTAAAAACATTCTTCTTGTAAACAGCACGCATGTTTTCAATCGAACCAGCCATATTCAAAAATTTAATCACAAAACAACGCACTTAATCGAACGAAGAGTGGTGATAGACTGATTTCATTTCAGATTTTGAAACCCTCACATGTATATTTTATGGTAGGGATTTCTTCTACAGGTTTAAAGTATGCATGTTAGAACATGTTAGATTATTGAATAATACTATTGTTTGTAATGCAGACAAGACTCTACATGCTTGTTATACTATAATTTTTCAAATGGTAATATGCCGGTAATATGTGATAACAACAGGGCTAGATAGCGTTATCTGTTGAATATATGATAAAATAGTTCTGTGTATGATAACTGTTGAATATATATTAATATGTGTACGGTAATATAGTATGGTAATATAGTACGGTAATATGTGTACGGTAATATAGTACGTGTACAATAATATGATAACCATGGTAGTGGCGGGGCGCGGTGGCGACGGGGGCGGGGGTGTCTCAGCTACGGCGGCGGCTCAGCAAGGCTCAGCGGCTCAGAAGCTCAGGTTCCAGAACTCTCATTTTACACCTACTGTCTCGTTTGAAAAACCAAAGTTAGTATCTCCACAGGATACTCCTTAAATGTTGTGAAAAATCTAAGTACTTTAAAATATTGTCTTTAATTACATTTAAAAATTCCAAAAATCAGAATTTGAATATATGCATAATTTAAGCATAAAAATGGAGGGAGCATGCTTAAAAAATCACCCTGTATATAAACGATCATGTTTTATAATATTAAAGAACACCAAAAGTGTCAAAACCTATTTAACAATTAATAATATTAATTCACCGGCCAAGGTGTGGGTGTATGTGTGTTGTATGCACAACATTAAGAAAATTATATTACCATCTTCTGTGCCGTTAAGCATCGTCCCGAAAACGCCCTCGGCGATTTTATTCTTTGCTACTCTGCCATGCTGTTGCCCGTTGAAGCGAAGAAAAAGTAATGAACAAGAGATGGCCGTGGCCGGTTGGGTTATTCACCGAACAGCGTTGTATAATTTTTTTGCATAATTTGGTTAAAAATATGTTTGGCCGGTGTACTTTACACATTTATTTTATTATATGCCGTTAATGAGGTGTTAATATTATACAGTGTCGGCCGGTCATCCAAACCACGGGTACTAGGCATACGTGACTGTGTGTGTGTGTGTGTGTTAAACTCGGTGTTGCCTATGAGCGGTGTCCGAGGGGACCGTGGGACGGAGAGCGCTGTCGCATAATGGTTAATAATTATTACTACTAACTACAATTTAAATCGTTACAATAGTTATTTGGGAACTAAAATTAATCAGTAGATAATAATAATAATATGTGTTAGGAGTTGTGCATTGTGGAACAAGATGAAGAGTTCTGCTCTATTTTAATTAGCTGAAATATCTTATCAGTGATAATGACAATGTTATTACCACAGAACAATCTCAATTATAAATAGATTTTATTTTCTATGTCCACTATTATAAATTATTTAACACTTTAAACTGCAATTCTGTAATATATTATTATAATAATATTATATTATAATATTATTCATCCATTAATCATTATACATTATGTCATAAAGTAAAAGGATTAGAGCTAATAATTTTTCCTTTGAAGAAAAAGAGTTATTACTTAAATATGCAATTGAAAATAGATACGTACTAGAAAATAAAGTGTCCAACACTGTGTCCTGAAAGGACAAAACCGGTGTTGGTTAAAGATTAGTGAGGCGTACAACTCGACCACATCAGGCTGTGTAAGTACTAAGTAAAAACTATAAACAATATAAAATATTATTTAATTACTATGAACTATTAATTATTTTTTTTATAAATATCAGCCCAGAGATGCTAAAAGTTTGCGACTAAAGTATGAAGGAATAAAAAAATTATTGAGAGGTATTTATTTTATTTATTCTAAATCTAACTTTAAAGTCTTCATCATTCTAAAACTCCATATGATTAATTCGTACTCGAATTGTGTACGAACGTCGTTGGTAATTCAAAAACTCGACAATTTCATCGTTGTCGTCTTCGACAAAAGCCAATATTGGCAATATCATTAATTCTCCCATTGTAATTACGAATTAGGTATCGATAATAGTGACGAACACTCGGAAAGTCGGAACACTGGACAGAATAGAATACGTGACGAATTTAGATTAAATATTAAATATTATTAAAGAAAACTATAATCATTGAAAATTGTAATTATTGCTGTTATCAATATTTATTGTTATTTTCAGTAGTTATTAGGCAAATAAGTTCTTATTCGGTGGAAAAAGTTCCCAATAGGTTATTTGTAATTTATCCTTCGAATAAGACTTATTCTGACATTGAAAAACCGGGAAATAACATATTTTTCTTATTCGTCGAATAACTCATCTTATTCGACGAATAAATATGATTGAAAAACCGGACCTTAAAGTTTTAACTATGAAAATGTGTGAAAATATTAATTAAAACTGCTTTGGTATTGAAATAATTATTTATTAAAAAATAATTATTGATAATGTTATAATTATTATATAAATAATAATTATACAGTATTATAAACATATTATTTTAATGTTATTAGGAATACGAGTATATTATACTACAGATATTATCAATATATTATTTTATTGTTACACACAAAAATATTACCTACATTAATGTTACAAAATATATTATTTGATTGATAATATAAAAAAATATTTTAAAATATTATTTTTGTAATATTATATTAATGTAACTCTTATGGCCAAAAAATATTTAAAAAACATTATTTAAACATTTTTCAAATCAAAAAATAGGTTTAAAAAAACATTTATCATATCATATTATTACAAAAATGATATTTTTAAAACATAAAAAATAATTCATTGCTATCTGGGTCGGAGGCCAGCACGGGTAGGCATGTGTGGTATAAATAAAAATAAAAATAAATATTAAATAATGATAATATAATGATAATAATAATAATAATGTACGGTACGACCCGTCGCTAATGAAGCTACGGGAAACCCATCCATACTCGAATATAAAATGGTAAAATACAAATAAAAAATGTAATTTTATGTACCTAATAAAAATATAATATCGAACATTTATATAATACTAGCTGTCCCACCCGGCTTTGCCCTCGCAAAAGTCACCTCAGGTGAAAACCGAGATTTTTTTATATTATATTAATAATAATAATAGCTGACCCGACAGACTTCGTATTGCTTACTTCATTTTGCACTTCGTTGCCCGTTAATAATGCCAATTCTATATGACTCAGACTTTGTTCAATACGTTATTTAATATTCGATGGATGATGTTCTAGATTTATCTTAAGTTTTCTGTTGCCCGGAATAAAAACTCTGATTCGCAGCAGTATATTATTAGGTAGGCAATCTCGGACCGAGATCGCGGACCTAGTGCTGTTTGTACGTAAGTGTATGATTTAACTCTAATAAAGTATCAAAGTTATACTAAGTTTGACATAATACGGTAGATTAATATAATCAATTAATACATAATCCTAACCTTGGCTTTGATTCTCCTACTATAACTTTTATTTTATCAGTTTTTATATTTATTACAGTCTGATTTTAGATGTTATGTTTATCCTTGGTTGCCCATGTATTGTAATATTGTAATTTGTCGGCAAAAAATTACTTTACATTATGGTTTTAAAAAAAAATATTTATATTAAAATATTTTATTCACCTCAATAACTCTTTATAAACAGTATTTTTAGTACTGCCTTTTGGGGCTAAAATAACCAAACTACTGGCAGAGCTAACTTTAGAACATGTGATATAGAACTGTCCATGTGAAAAACATTTTTCTCTCAAGTCAATCCCTGTCATGCTCAATGATTGTCCTTGAGACTTATTAATAGTCACAACAAAGCAAACTTTGAGTGGGAATTGTATTCTTTTTAATTCAAAGGGATAATCAGTTGGAATCAACGTTATTCTCGGGATTAAAACTATATCTCCTTTAGCGCTCCCAGTGATAACTATAGCGTCTATTACATTTTTGTGCAGAGCTTTAACTTGCAATCTTGGTTCCTTTCTGATCCAAATTTTTCATACAGTTCATCATTGAGGTACACCTCAATAAATACCAAAAATAATTGTCCGGCTGCCACCATCATACATTCGACAACCATATTTATTAGTTTTTATTAATTTGTAAGAATTTAAACAATTTTAAATAAGAATTAGAAATAACCGTACATAAACTGAGGTGCGTAAACGGAGATGCATTAATCTCTATGTATGAAGGAAAGTGTATTTTACCAATAATAAACGCAGAGCCGAACAAGGTATTTTACGATTTCATGTTATCATGTTTTTATACATAATAATTAGCTGAAATAATAAAGTGATAAATGTGTTAATACATAAATCAGGTTGTTATAGCAACCATTTATAAACAATAATTATAAACAAAATTTCCATCGTAAATTTCAAAATTCACGTTTGAGCAACCCTTTAAAATGCGGATCTCGAAAAATCCTTTCTTATTGCACGGTGAAAATATGAGAAGAACCTCTATTCCAAATTTCAAGTCTGTACGTTGAGTAGTTTTTGAGATACAGTGATCAGTGAGTGAGTGGTATTTGGATTTTATAAGTATAGATTACCACTCTATGATTTTACAAAAATTAAAAACATAAAAAATGTACATGCAATGTAGGTTATTTATAAAATATCAAAAAAATATAATTATTATTTATTATTGATTATCCACAAAACATATTTTCATATCTCCAAGAAAACATAAATAATCTTACCAGGACCTCTAAAAGGTTGCCTTTTATTGAACAGACGTACAAGGATATCTCAACAGAAATTTATCCAGTCACAAATAGTATTTTTTGATCGCCCCGTAAATTTTATTATTTGAAAAAGTTGATTGTCCATAACCCAGAAGTACACAAACTCCATTACTTCACTGATACTCAATCCACTATTTTTTCGACCTGTTTTGTCTACATAAGTAAAAAATAAATTTTCATTACGTACCGATTGGGTAGTTTGGCAACATTTTTTTTTACACCGGAAAACTTCTCTAACTTTTCCTCTCTGGTAAAGCTTTACGTCACTACCACATTTATGACATTGTTTCGCACAAAGTAACAGGCCATAATCTTGCAAGTATTTAACACTTGAGGCCTTAGTTAAAAAAAATGTTCAATTCAAATTTTAAAAAAAGTTGTTTCGCCACAAACGACACTAAACCGACTAATAACATATTAGCTGTTATATGATAAAATATAGGTATATATCATTATGAAAAAATAAGATTAAAGTGATAAAACATAATACATTAAATTAGTAGGTAATAAACTAATAAATAATAATGATGCGGGATTTTCTACCCAACTACAGGCAGGTATAACACATAACATTGGTAGACCACATACTATACTCTATACTCATATTAATTATAGTTAAGTAGTACGCAAAAAACAGGTAGACCGCATATTTGGAGACAGCCTTAAAATGTTTACGAAATTTAGGAACGATAACGATTTATCCAACAAACGATTTTAAAAATTTGTTAATATTCAAAAAGTATAAGTCATAAATACTTGGAAATTACACCAGTTATGATTTTAGATTGACATTTTCTTTAAATAACTTATTTTTCAATATATTTCGCTTATTTTAAGACTATTAAAAGGCATTTGAAATATACGATTATTTTATGTTTTAACTTAGTCAAAATACTTAAAATTAAATTTATTTTATTATATTAAATTTAATACATATAATGGTTGCTTATTAGTTAGTCTTATAGTGATTCAAAAGTCATAAAAATATATAGGCACAATTTTATTAGCGTTTGAAGTAACACAAGTACTCGAAAATTATTTTGTAGTAAAAAATGTAAAAATGTATTAAATATTTTAAGTTTGTAAGAGTAATGATAAGTACTTATAAGACTTACATATTGAAATCTTTAGGAAATATGAGGAAAATGACTCGTCTTGATGTTAATATGTAATTGTTAAATGTTACATAAGGAATCAGTTAAAAATTTGTAAAAAATATTGTATATTTAAGTAGCTAAGATTTGAAAATTGAATACAAGAATTTCCATAACTTCAGCTAACAATAAATATAAAATAAGTTGAGCGTTGGCCAATTACAAAAAAAAAATAAAAATCCAAAATGTATTTATAAAATAACGATTTACTATCAAATAACTTGAGATTTTTGTTATAGTAAAATATTATTTATTCATAATATTATTAAAGATCAAAGAAGTCTTTGCTGAGCCTACTCCAATCATACTTTCACCAAACTCTAAATATTTTCCTGAAGTAATGTTTAAGAAAATATTTGAAAACCCTACTATAGTTACCCTTCCAGAAGGTTGGGAATACAAAAAAAAAAATGGTGATAAATATCGTTTTGTTAGATATTATTTTGTGTCACCATATAATGATATCAGTTTTGGAGTCTTAGTTGAAAAACAGGTAAGGTTTGGAAAAGATATGGTCATTACTTGTAAGATACACAACAAATTATTTGATTTAGAACAATTTGGTATCCCTATACCCTGTTTACCATTAGTTACAAATATAACAGATTTGATACATTTACTCGATGGTTATAATTTTTGTATTGGTGGCCCATTAGAAGATATATATCCAGATATTCAGAATAACTTGACAAGTATAGGACTAAATCAGCGTTTGAGAAACAATAATTGCCTTTATTTATTAAATAGCAATGTACAAAAAAAAAGAGTTGTTTGCATTGCCTTCAATTGAATAGTGTATTCAGCATGAAAAAAAACGAATGACAGATGGCAAAAAAAATACGTTATCATCAAAAAAAACAGGAAATTATCGCATTAAGAAAAGACAAGCATAAAATCCAAAAAAGTGTGTTAAGAGCTAAATTTAGGATAAAAAAGTTAGAAGTTGAATTGAACACAGCAAAAGAACATTTAAGTACCATGTCTTAATTAAAACGATTTAATTAATAAACATAAAATAAATGATTCACAATCAACAATGATAAAAGAAATAATAGCGGCCAGCAATACAAATAAAAGTAAATTCAATATTTTTGTAAAATAACAATGATATGATAATCTTCAGAAAAATGCATTTTATAACAGCATGTATCTTTTAGTTAGAAAAATGTTTAATACGTACTGTAAATTTAATGTAAAATGGTATGGTGTGTTTTACATTAGAAGGTATACAAAAATATTTAAAAGGCCATATCATTAATATTGTGTGTCTAAATTGTTTATTAATTTTAGGTATTCAGTCACTCCATGGCTGGTGGGATCGAATTTTATCGACAGAGGAAGGTTTCAAGTTTGGAAAATAGTGAAGATACTCAACAATTTACAGTGCTAAATAATTTGTTTAGACAAAGGCGTAAAAGAATTTGGTCATGATTTAAAAGTAAATTAATACAATTAGGTAGTGATAGTATATTTTATTTATTTAACTATATCTTTAATTGTAGATAATGGAAGATGCAGAGATATGGTTGAACAATTGGGAAAATTGTGTACATAATCAACACATTCATCAAAATGAATTTTTAACTATGACGACAGCCGAAGGATTAAGATTAGAGTTTAAGATCAACAATTGAGTTAACAACATATATACTATCCGAATGTGGATTCGATTACGTGCTCACTGGGAAAATGAATCAATACCCTTTAAAAGTAGTTTAAATCCTTATATATAGACTTAAATAATAATTAATTAATACTTGGGTGAAATTGTACGTATCTTTCAAAAATTCTTTGGAATGATTCGCCAAACCGCTGGACCTAATGACCATCTGACTGGTCCTACCTTTTTATATCTTTACAGAATTCTATCATTATACTCCTTAATAAAGCCGGCCTAAATATGGTAATTGCTGGTATCCCGACAAAATATCGCCGGTAAAATATCGCGTGACCAAAATATCGCAACTAGAATATCGTGAAACCATTTATCGTAAAGAAATAATACATCGTGCGTACATTATTATCGCGTCTGTAAATTGCATTTGACTTAATCTTATCTAATCGTATTCACCTTTTAGCTAGCAATGCATTGAAGTATACTGGTTTTTCATTTTATAATTTCTATTTAGTAATACTTTGTACTGTCACTGTGTCACTGTGACTGACGATTTTACAGTTTTACAGAGTTTTTTTTTATTTATTTTAATTTTAAATGGAGTTGAATTTTTTAAAAACTGCAAAAGGCAAAAATGTATTAGTTCATAACGGATATACTTTTACAAAAGAAAAAGATGGTGTTGATTCCAAGGTAAGATAAATAATATGACTGTTTATAACATTCTATGGTCGTGTCTATAATAGTGGGTACCCGGAATAACACGGCCGCCGTAATTAGTCGTCCGTCGTTTTCGAGCCGGGGTGGTCCGTGTTAGAATAATCTGTGTTGTCCGTTAATTATAAAGACCGGATTTATATGCATTTAAAATTTTAATTTTAATTTTGCAGTGATAGTTATTTATTGATTTTATTAAAATTTTTATAAACAAAATGTAAGATGTATTACATATAACAAATATGCACTATAAAATGTTGATATTTAATGAATTTGTAATAATTTGTGGACACTAATTGACTGCATATATAATAGCAACATGCATTTTATGCAAAATCTGGTCTTTAATTATTATTATATCAATTTTTATTTTTATTTTTATTTGTGTGTTGCCACATTTATTTACAATTATTTATTAATTTCAGATTATTTGGAAGTGCAGTCAATATGCCAGTAAAAAATGCCGTGGAAGGTGTCATACACAATCAAATAACGTTGTTTGGTACTCTGACAATCACACTCATTTACCAGAGGCATCCAGATTGACTGCAATCCAATTTATCTCAGAAATAAAAAAAAATGCAATAACTTCTTCTAGTACTTCAGCGTCGGTTTTAGCTTCAGCTTCAAAAGAACTTAATAATTTCTTATATTCCAAAAATTGACTCCTTAAAAAGAACAATTCAACGAGTACGGAAGAAGCAATTTCCAACTTTACGCCCTAATTGTGTAGAAGAACTAAAAATTCCTGATATATATCGAATAACAGATAAAAAAGAAAAATTTTTATATTTTGACTCTGGAAGTAAAAACATGCTTGTTTTAGTATTTTGTACTGAGGATAATTTGAAAATATTAAAAAAATGTTCACAATGGTATGCGGATGGAACATTTAAATCTGCTCCGCCACTTTTTAATCAGTTTTTTGTAATTCACGGAAAATTAAATGACGGATCCATATTCCCATTGATATACAGTATAATGACTCACAGAACAGAACAAGCTTACGATATTTTGTTTAATTTTCTAGCCGATGAACTTGGAGAGTTCGAACCAGAATCTATCATGACAGATTTTGAAATAGCTTCTAGAAAATCATACAATAAGTGTTTTCCATCTACAAAACAACGGGGTTGCTACTTTCATCTAATGAAAGCTATTTGGAAAAAAATACAAACAATTTCAGAAATGCAAAAGTTGTACAAGGAAAATATAATTTTCTCTTCGAAAATTCGTTATTTTGCTTCTCTGGCTTTTATACCACCATCAGATGTTTGTGATGCTTATGAAAAAATATTAAAATTAGATTTTTTTGTTAAAAATAATCAAATTATTTTTCCTTTCCTAACATACTTTGAGGAGACTTGGATTGGTACTAAAAAACGAGGGCGAAGATATCCTCCGTTATTTCCTATACCTCCATGGAATGTATATGTGGCAATACAAAGTGACTGGGATAAAATAAACAATATATGTGAAGGATTTAACAACGGATTTGCTCATTTACATTCTGCTCAACATCCTTCAATCTATAAATTTATACATGGTTTGAGCCATCAACAAAATCTAACGGAAATGAATATAAGTCAAAATATAGTAGGAAATCCAAATACGCCAAATAAAAAAAACAAGACAGTCAGTTGGGCTGAACGAGTAAAGAAAGTTGTAGCAGATTATCATAATCGAGAGTTTGAAGATTATCTTCAAGGTATTTCATTGAATATATACTAAATACTTCCATTAATATACATAGGTACTTACCTATTTATTATATATATCAATTTTATTAAATAATACATATTTTTATCATTTTTATCAATTCTACTATATATTAATCTAATAATATTATATGCTTGAAGTATATTATTTATTTATAATTAAATTACTGCTTTATTTCATGCTGGCGATATATATACTGGCGATATTTATTTCATGCAATATAATGATTTCGCGATATTTTGGTCACGCGATATTTTGTCGGTGATTCGTAATTGCTTAATATAGGATAAGCATGCGCCAAAATTTTCGGTTTCAGAAATTTTTCAAGGTAATGAGGAAGGTGTTGGGACAAGTAAACTAAATTCTTTGCAATCAAAGATCGATATGCTAGTTAAAGATGGCCAATGAGAAGCTGATAACATATTTGAAGATCACAACTACAATAGTTCCACAGCACTAGATTGCATAGTTAATTATGCATGAGGGTATATTTCAAAAAAGTTGTCTAAAAACAATACATGCTTACACTGCCTGAATGCTTTAAAATCTTCTAGCACTTATGTCGATGTACCAGTAGCTGAACTTGTTGACTTAAAAACTAAAGATGGCTTAACCCATCCTAATATTCATTTATTTTATTTATTAAGTAGTGTAAAACAATCATTCACAAAATATTGTGGGAAAAAGCATGATTTTGATTTAGTTATAGAAGATATTTATGAGAAACATAAATGTACATTTCCATGTATACTTCATAAAAATAATATTCTAATGTCTATTATTACTAATTATCTAGTCATGCGCATGTGACATTTCTCAGTAAAAGATAATAGGAAAGAAAATATAGCACAAAAGAAAAAGAAATTGTCCAAAGTATTGCATGTTTAACTTAGCTTTTGTAATGTAGTATGAAGACGTGAAATATTTTCTTAATTTTTGCTAATAAATACTTAAAATTATCTTGGTTTTACTTTTCAAAAAAATTGAAGCTTATGAATTTTTGCTTTTCAGTTCATTGGTTAGGTTAAAAAAAAGGGTAAAAAAAATTGTGTTTGAATCCTAAACATTTTATTTATTTTTTTCTCTTGATGATTTGATTGATTCGAATTTGTTGTACTGAATTTATTTAGTTATAATTTATAATTTATGTAATGCAACTTTAGCAAATAAAACACCAGAAGAGACGAGAATTTTAAGGCAAACTCTGAAGGATCAGGCCTTAGAAATTTATATAAATGGGTTAAAAATGGATTTACAAACGATATTACGGGCTAGGAATCCAGAAACGTTGGAACTGGCAATGCAAATGGCTAGGCAGTTAGAAATAGAATTTAGCTTTAATAAAGAATTACAGAATAATGAAAATAAAATAAATCAGAACGGAAATACAAATAATTATCAGGGAAATAATCCAAACGGACAAAACTTTGATTATAAGCAAAATTTTAACCGTGGTCAGAATAGACAAAATCCGAATTATTATAATAATTTTAATCGTTATAATAATAGTCAATATAATAATAATAATTATTATAACAGTAACGTAAAGCCGATAACTTGTAGTTATTACAATAAGATAGGACACGATAGTGTTAGCTGTTATAGTAAGCAACGGGATGAACGTAATAATGTAAATTGGACGAGAAATGGTCAAGTGTCGAACGGGAACGGCGTCCGTTCGATCAACCAGATAACGGCCGTAACGGAGGAGTTGTCACTCAACGATGTTTCACAATCGTATCAGTAATTAGTAAAAATCACATTACATTACAATCACCTAGTTTTAAAAAAAATACAATAGATCTTCTTTTAGATATCGGTAGTGAAATCAATTTAATAAAAATAAATAAATTAACAGGCGAAACATTAGTAAACGAAAAAGGAAAAATAAATTTAAAAAGGCATTAACGATAAAATAGTAACTACCATGGGTAAAATTACAATAATATTAATATTAATAATAATAAAATAAAAGCAGAATTGCATGTGATCGATAAAGAATTTCCAATACTGCGAGATGGAATTCTAGATCACCACTTCCTGTTACAGAATAACGCGATAATAGATGTTGCGAATAATATATTAACAATAAATGATGACACTCGTCGCGAATTAAATAAAAATAAAATATGTTTTACATTTAAACCACGAACGGAAACGATAATATCCATACCAATAGCTGATCCGATAATGAAAAATAAAAATATTTTAATACAGAAACAAGAATTAATAAATAAGATAAAATAATAATAAACATAGACATAAAGTATATCTTATAATCTCCTTATATAATAAAGCGTGAACAATAGTTCGTTTCACTATGAAAAGATTGCGCCTCGGTCGCCGTTTTTTTCTTCCATGGCCCGCCGCCGTCGTTATCGCGAAAACATACGGTTCTCCAACGCCGCCGTCTCGATAACGCGTTTTTCTTAGGTTAGGTTCGATTATTACGCGGGTTTTCGACGATTTTAACAATTTTTTTTTTTTTTATCGGCTGTTTGTTATATTATAATATGTTGTTGTATTTTCAACCCGTTTTACTTAAATACCTATAGGTATGAGGGTTTCAACTTTCAAGTGTACGTTGCTTTGGGAAACGTTATATTTAATAGACGATTAATATTAATATAAGCTTTATTACACACGAATTATACGGAATTATACAGGTATATATGATGGCATACTCTTCATTTTTTACACACACACATATATATAAAATTGATATGTTTCATTAATAAAAGCCCCTGAAAGAGTTAGGTACAGGTATAGTTAAGTAAGTCAAAGTTGTAATTGCAAATATTCTTAATCATACCTAATAGTTTCTGTAGGAAATGTTTATGACACTTTTGTTATATTATTTTATATATATATATATAGTATATAACGCATTTTCGATTTCCGCTCGATTATTATGCGGTTTTTCGAAAAATGTTCGATTTTTATTACGATTTTCATACTTTTCCGAACGTTTTCCGTTCCGTTCCGTGCGTTTTGGAGTCTTCCGAGTACGACGACGTTTTCCTTCGAATTTTTTTTTATTCGACTGTTTTTTCCGATCTGTCTGATAATTTGTATATTATAATACAAAATGATGTTGTTTTATATTCAACCGTTGGTTGTTTTTTTTGCTGTGTGTTTCTAGACGACATTTCACCAAACAATGCAATGTTCGTGTACATGATTATAATATGTTATAAAAATACCTATAGATATGAGTATTTCAACTGTACGTTGCTTTGAGAAACGTTAACGGCTTATTTTGTAGATTTATTATTAAATACGTTAAATAGATGTATGATTAAGGTATTTAAGTAGGTAGTGTTACAGATATACATTAAATAGATAATTAATAAGAATAATTAAGCTTTATTACACACGAATTATACGAATTAAAACTGAGCTGAACGAAAAATTCGTTGCAACACAGAAACGGTTTAAGTGCTCGAGATTCGGCATTAGTATCTAGCTTAAACTGTAGTCGATAGGATAAGGCGTAAGTTCCCCGTGGTAGGTAATAGGAGGTAGCGGGTAAGATTCCCTCTCTGGCTGTGCCTTTGGCGCATTTTTACGGCGACGCTCTAATTAACGTCTCTTCCGCCCGTATCCAACAATTTTTTGCATTTTTTTTTCGAGTTAGTTTTTGATTTTTTAATTTGAATTTTGAAAATTAAAGTTATTGCTTTCTCTTATACGATAAATACATACGTCTACGATTTTTTTCAATACCATATTATTACGATTATTATAAGTATATATACATATAAAGTGTAGACGTGTAGTACGCTACAACGCGTTTAGGGAGTACATTTTGAATTGATATGTTTTATAAATTAAAAATATTTATCTTTTACTTAATACTTAAAAAAATGATATATGTTTTATAGTTTCTTACACTTACATATCAAAAACAATATCTGAATTTTGACATTAGGAGGTATGAAACTTATGGATTTAACTTTCGGACATAGATTTACATCATATTATAATTATAATGACTGATAGCTAGACACTCAATTACCATTTTTCGTATTTATTTCTCGACTTCAATACTTTTCTTACTTTTTTAGTGTATGATTTCTTTTCTAGACACCCGATTACAATTTCCGACCGAATTCCTGATAACACGATTTTTACACAACCCCCTCGAAGGCGCCGAAGGCGGCTTCCACCAGCCCAGAAATCGAGGCACACCGACCCCCTTGAAGGTTAAGTTAGGACCCCCTCGGCTTCTTCCAAACCACCGGAGGTTAGATTAACTAAAATTGTGACTACTATATTTTTTACGATATTTTCTTTACAGTCCCGACTCCGACCTAGGGTATTCACTTAGACCGAATTTCACAGTAGAGCGAGGCACACTTACACCGAGGCACATCGACCGCTATTATTATAAGTATATATACATATTATTAAGTGTATTACTATAACGCGTTAAGGGAGTACATTTTGAATTGTTATGTTTTCAATTTTTATGACATCTGATATGTTTTATAGTTTCTTATATATCAAAAACAACATCTGAACTTTGACATTAGGAAGTATGACAATTATGGATTTAACTTTCGGACATCGATTTACATCATATTATGATGACTGATAGCTAGACATTCAATTACCATTTTCACTAAATAAATTTTATAATATAAAAACCAGGCATGCGACGGGACACGGTATGAGATTGTTCATATACATATATATTATACATATTGGTATCATAACCTACTATTCACACATTGTCCGCGATCCGACGCAGTAGGATTGCCTACGTGGTGGGTGGGTTTAATGGCGTTTAATTCGATTTTTCCCAATGATAACTGACAACTCGACTTGAATACTCAAAATATGTGTTATTCGACTTTATACTTATTATCCTATAATACAACATTAGACTTTCGACGTCGGGGCGCAGGTGGATTGTATTGTCAGATATAGATTTAGGATACAGATTTAGTTACGTGATGTGATGATTAATAGCTAGACACTCAACTACCATTTAAGCTAAATACATTTTTTTATATACAAAAAGACAGGGCATGCAATGGGAAACAGTATTACACCAGTTTAGGACTGATAGCTAGACACTTAATTCTTTTCTAGACACCCGATTACAATTTCCCATCGAATTCCTGATAACACGATTTTCACCCGACCCCCTCGAAGGCGCCAAAGGCGGGTTCCACCAGCCCAAAAATCAAGGCACACCGACCCCTTCGAAGGTTAGGTTAGGACCCCATCGGCTCCTCCCAAACCACCGGAGGTTAGGTTAACTAAAATTGTGACTACTAGACTTTTTACGATATTTTCTTTACAGTCCCGTCTCCGACCTAGGGTACTCACTTAGAGCGAATATCACTTAGATCGAATTTCACTTAGACCGAATTTCACAGCAGAGCGAGGCACATCTAGTCCAACCATAATATCATAACATGTATTTAGTATTTATTATATAATATGAATGTAATACATTATACTTTCAAGAAATAATCAACAAAACAAATAAATATAAATTCATGAATAGATATTAAAATACATATAATAATATCGTTTATTATAAGCACTAAGTCCTGTTTTATTTATTTTATTTTACTTAATAAGAAACCGGTAAAATAATGAAAGTGTGTTTAACCAATTAAAAAAAAAAATTACGCTGACAAATAAGACCAGTATGATGCTCAATCATTTTAAATTTAAGCATATACTATGTATAATGTATAAGTATACTGTATTTATAACAATAGAAAATATTTTAATACAGAAACAAGAATTAATAAATAAGATAAAATAATAATAAACATAGACATAAAGTATATTAAGTAATAAAATAATAAAATAATATAGAGTAATAATTGATAATTTATAGGTTAATCGCTGATATTGAGGGGAGTATTGTGCGATGAAGAAACAATAATATTTTACAGACTAAACAATAACAGTATCGAACTATAAAAAACGACTTGGGGCACAACCGAAAACATAACTCTAAACGATGAAAATGACACTTGCGTTACTTTAACCATAGGATGCGTATTTGCTATAAGACCAACAATTATCGTATTAAATAAAAATTCAACAAAATGTACACTTATAAAAACATGTGATATACAATTGAAAACAGTAGGAGTCGATAATAATAAACTAATAGAAATGCCCGATCGAATTAAACAATTAAATTTTATGCATACAAAAGAACCATATATCACGAAACTAAACAAATACAAATCGTCAACAACTACAACAAACAAAACAATTACAATGAAAGAAATAACCGATAATATAACAATAAATGCAGACAATTTTGATCACCTCGACACAATGAATGATAGAATAAAAAGTGACAATGGAACAGAGTACTTAATTACTAACGCAACTGATACTCCACCTCTGTCAAATTCGGGAAGTAATAAATCTAAAGTACAATATTATAATTTTGTAATAAGTGTAGTGATGAGTACCTTAATAGTGACTATAATGTTAGTAACGATAGGCGTACTCTATAATTTTAAATGTGTAAACCGACACCGATACAAATATATAGGAAATTTAATACAGGAGCAGGGTATAGAATTAAATGTAATAAAAGAAAGTGATTTATAAAAAAAAAAAAACAAAAAAAATATAAATACAATTTTTAAATACTACAAGACACGTATATAGAAGTAATAATTAAGATAAAACAGACAATATTAAGTAGAATTAGTAAATTAACCTTATGTTTAAGTAAATGAGAAGAATAACGTATAAGTAACCTATTGAATAATTTAAGGTTTTGTGTATAATGACGATACAAAGACAATCGCCATACACTATAGAAAAATTTAAAAAATGAGACCAGTATAAAATAAAATTGTTTAAATTATACAAAAAAGAGACATATCAATTCATAATAATGAATTTCGAGTTTTCATTGGTGAGCAAGACAAGCATGGTAGTCATTTTCGGTGCTATATAAAATAGCCTAGACCGATTTAAAATTAGGAAACTTGAAGGACGACTTTTATTGTTACCACTTAATGTAGAAGCTCAACCTATGGGTGAGAAGGAGCTTCAGGTAGCAGTGAGAGAGATAAAAAGAGTTTTTAGGGTTAAAACCTATCTGAGAGATGCTTGTCTAGACCAATAGAAACAAAGTAAAAAAAAAAGCGGGAGATGGGTACCGTTCTGCTGTACATTAGGGGGTGGGGTTGACCTCAGACTAGGGTAGGTTAAATTCGAATGCAATGATAGGTATCATTACGCGTGTGAAGTTGGGGTACCAAAGCTAGGGTACCAAAATCTAGTGATAAGAAACCTTGTAAGCACGGTTGCTTTTTATTATAATCAGGGCGCATGCCATCTATATTGCCGTTAACCACAAGATGGAGCCATGAAAATCACCTTAAACATAGTAATAACCATGACAAATTAGATAGGTATCATCACAGTTTAGCGATACGCAGCCCCCGTTCAAATATCACTTCACTTCGCCTACATCGTAGTTCACCACTTCTTATTGGCTGACATTATTATTGCCGCGTAAATACAAAATGTTATCAGTTTATCAATTAATTGTACATCTAAGAAAATGTATTTCATCATTATAATTCGTGAATTGTTACCGAATTTATTCTGTGTTACAGGCTGCAGCTATTGTGTTTTTTGCCTTTTATGGTGAACAAGTAGACAAAGTTTTTGGAAAAATGCCCTTGTGTATTTTGGAAAACCGTATGAGTGGTGCTAATTTTCGTAAAAATTACAGTCGGAACCCCACCGTGATTTTACATAGGTTTCCGAGGGACACTCAAATGCGCGAAATGTGGATCAACGAAAAACATCAAATATGATTCAGGTTTTTATTTAATTTATAAATTTATTATTGCAACTAATTTATTTTATCTTAAAATTAGCTGTTGTTTGTTCACTGCATTTCAATATCGACCAATATAAAGGAAAATTTCAGAAGAAGCGTCAACTTAAAAGTGATGCTATTCCTAAGTAATTATATACTAAACTAGAATACTTTTATTCAACATTGTTACAATTATATTTTGTTCAGTGCTCCTATTATAGATGTCAATGATCCTGAAAATTCTGTAAAAATAATAACTCCATCAGGAAAATTTTCAGTGTATGAAGTTTTTTGTAAAAATATATAAATACATTTTATTATAATTTGCCATTTAAATTAATTTAATATCATTTTTATTGGTTTATATTAAAGAGAACCATATAAAGGTTTCACTGAAAACATAATGGATAAATTATTGAATACCAGTAACAATGACACAGATTTAACACTCATTTAAAGTCCTGTAGGTACTTTTTTAGTTGAAGATTCTACAGAGAGGTATTTATTTTAAGTATAACTGTATCTATGTTGACTATAAATTTGTAGTATACTAATTAAAACTAATTAAATACTTATTAATTTAAAAATTGTGTGCAGATTTCCTGTAAAATGTTGTACTAAACTATTTAGCTCAGATGAATCTATAGAGTTGGGAGTTCAACCACTAATTGAACCAAATTCCAATGAATTGGTAGAAAAGTAATACATGTACTTATATTTTTATTTATGTTAGATTTATGCTATCAGTCTGTCAAGTACTTCCTTATTAGAAATGTTGCAAATTACTTACAATTTAATTTAATTTCATAACAATTCAAATTTTCAATTAATTATTATATTATTATGTGTGTTTTTATTATAGTTATATGTGTAGAAGTATTTGCTCATTAAAAAAAATAATTTGTTATTTTGGTGTATTGTTAGTTAAATGTCTTTAGTTTCATAATCAAAATTGTAATAATATTATAGTAACTTTTTTGTAAAAAAATTAACTAAAGGTTTGGTTAGTTAATCTTAATAAATAAGATATTTTAAAAATTATTCATTTTATAATCAATAATGAGTTGGTACGTTGGACAAAGAAATGTGTTATTTTATATGTTATTCTATGTTTGTTTAGTTAATACAATATGGTTAGCTTGCAACTTGTAACCAAGACTCTTCCTAAACATTAGTATATATTTTTGAAATCAACAGCTTAACAATATATTACATTTAAGACATAAGTTTATCATAATATTAAATTTGTAGTGAAATATTCAGTTTAAGGGATACAATTGATACATTAAGAAATAAAAACCAAAAGTTGCTTCTAATAAACTTCAGTTAAAAGCACAAATTGATTATTATAAAAATGAAATGAACCAAGAAGAGTTAAGATTTGAAAGACGTTTCAGTAAAATATTATCAGATTTGTTTACTCCAACACAAATCCAATTGCTCCTTCATCCTAGACTCAAGTGTCCAAAACGGCAGCCTGAAGATATAGCTTCAGCTATTTCTCTGAAGAGTGCCAGTTCCAAAGGATATAAGTATTTATTGAAACATAATTTTCCTTTACCAGTTTAATATAAATTATGTAATAGATTAAATATATTTATTAAATAATGTTTCGTAAATAAGTAGAATATTTTTAATTTTACTATAGCCATTTAAACCCTTCAGCGTTGGGTAACAACATTTGAAGTCCAATCTGGTATTTTTAACAAATGTATTACAACTAATGAAAGCAAAAGGTGCAAATTAAATATACATTTTTTATGATATGTCTATGGTACATCTAATTTTAAATACATTTAGGTGAACAACTGAAAGAGGTAGAACGAGTATGTGTATTGTCCTTTGATGAAACTTATATCTCAAAGCGAATTTGCTATGACCGTAAATACCAAAAAATGTTAGGACCTTTCAGATGTGTGCAAACAGTTATGGTTAGAGGTAGGCGTTTCAATATTATTAATTAACCCTTTAAACAAATTATTCACTTATATATTATACATATAAAATACTTAGGTCTATTTGCAAACTGGAAACAGCCAGTTTTCTACAATTTTGATACAGCCATGGTTAAAAGCTTATTATTTGAAATTATAAGTAAACTTAATGAGATTGGTTATAATGTGGTTGCAATGGTTAGCGACATTGGTTCTAAAAACATGGGATTATGGAAAGATTTGGACATATCCATCCATAAAACATCATTTCTTCATCCAATAACTGGTAATAACATATACACATTTGCTGATGTTCCTCATACACTCAAGTTGTTAAGAAATCATTTTCTTGATAAGTAATACATTATTTTACTTATTTTAACAGAATAGAATATTATTGATATTAATATTCAAATTTATTTTTAACTTTTCAGAGGTTTTGTGCTACCGAACGGTAAATATGTAGGGAAAAATATAATTAAAGAGCTATTGTCACTAAGTAATGGTGACTTTAAACTAGCATACAAATTGAGCGATAACTATACTTGTTGAGGGCACATCAAGAATGAATGTAAAACTAGCTGCAAATTTTTTTTCAAATACTGTGGCTAATGCAATTACTTATTGCGGAGGAATTGGTTTATTAGATTCTTTCAATTACAAAGATGTAATATATTCATACTATTTTTATATTATGTTTTAAGCAAATCATCAAATGTCCACTATTAATTATAGGCCGCCGAATGTATTAAATTAGTAAATGACTGGTTTGATTTGCATAATACTCAACATAAGTATGATAAAGGGTTACCTAGTTATGGACTTGATATTGAAAAGCAAAATGAGCTTTTAATGAAAATGAATGCATTCTGTTTAGCTATGAGGGTGAATATAAATGGTAAACTAGTAGTATGATTTGGTAGGTTCTGGAGCCTCATCCTCATCCCTCATCCTCATCACTCATCCCGCACCCCTCAACCCTCATCCATCGCCCGCCACCGCCATATCCACTATGTAACCGACATCAATTTTATGTTATCGCAAGTTATCATTATCACTGTTATAATTTTCTTATCAATATTATCATTTTCTTATCATTGTTATCATTTTATTATCAACTGTTATCATATATTATTTTAATAGCGTAAAGAAAAATGTATAAAAAATCTGGTCTTAGAGTTGAACCGTATACCCCCATTATATTCGAAGACGTCTTTACCCACTTCGACTCTGACTCCATTGATGATAGTAATCAAAACTGTTATACTTAAGAATAAAATCTAATTTAATAGTCATTGGCAATTTTAGCATACACATCCGATCAAATGTCTTTAATTGGTCATATTATAATAGTGATACTTAATAGGGTCTGTCGCCGCACATTAAGGTATTATAAAGAATGTATACACATCCTGTAGGCATCTAATTAAATGTATAGAATTTATTGATACTTGGTCACATTAGCTAAAATTCAATTTAATAGCCATTTAAAAGGGATTTACAACAAACACAATCGGTCAGGTATATTGATACTTAATAGGGTCTGCCGCCACCATACAATGCACATTCGGGCATCGATTAAAAGGACGTTTTAATAAATTGTAAAGAATGTATTGATAGTAGACACATTGGTACATATTAGGCACTTTCAACACCTTTTTTTTTTCCGGGTTGAAATCGACGACCAGGAGGGGACCGCATTCGCATTACTTCCTCCCGAAGACACTTTCAACACCTAAAATGAATTAATATAACCTACTCTAACAACGTATAGTCTCCTCTTATAATTTTAGAAAAATAATATAACATACAAAAATGTAAATTAAGTATAGAATCCCTCACAAAATGACCATTTATATTGAAAGACACTTTACTCGTTTTGACAATAATAGGCTTATTATCCACCTTCAATTAAAATATATTCACTCACCAGAATGTATTGTTAGTAGACACATTAGCATCGATATTCATTAACTCTATGTCCTAGCCAGGATGTCATATGGTACTTTCAAATAAATTGAATAAATGCCTACAAATTCGCACCATCTGCTAAATGTATTCACAAATAGATCTGATTATATTCTGATAGTTTTCTGTCATTAGGATATTTATTCAATTAACAAATAGTCTAAGGATGCCACGGACTTTTAATAATGTTTTTATAGTATATACCATTAGTTCTTTTGTATACATTTCCTTATATATCACTGAGTATAGCTCATTCGGTTTAGTCTGTTCCAACACGTTTACACGTTCTGACTTTTAAATTTTTACAAGTGTTATATTTTCGTTTTATCGTGTTTAAATGCGAACAGTGCCCATCGGAGTTTTCACGCAAGGACAATTTAACCAGACACATGAAAACACATGATAAAGTCTGCTTTCCATGCGTACAATGTGCTAAATCATTTAGTTACCAATCGAACCTTGTTCGCCATATGAAAAACACTCACAACCGTGTACGATGTGATATCACGACTCCACAAGTACAAGATGTACAACGAGGTGAAATAGAGATTGCCCCGAACATATTAGTGCCAGATCAACCAGCAGGCCCCTCAAATCAGCCTCAAAATTCGAATAATACACAAAACCAACATTTTTCTGAAGATGATTTGTGTATGATTGCAATGGACGAATATCAACCAGTACGACAGAGTGTCATACAGTTCGCGCCTCGCATTGCTCCACAGATTCAGATTGAAACTTAAATTTTCGTCCCCGATATCTAGGCCGGTCGCTCGAACATGGTGGCCGAGGACGAGATTTGCATGGCAGTTATAGACGAATTTGAAAATGAGGATGAGATTTGCATGGCAGCAATGGACGAATTTTAAAATGAAAAAGTTCAAGACTATAATACAGGTTAGTTTTATTTTTAATATTATAGATGGGATATAATTTTCAAAGATTCGTATAAATTTTATTTATATGCTGATTGGTTATCAGATCGTTTGTTAGATTTAATTTTAAACGATACATAAAACTTTTATACTATTATAGGAAAATTAGTTTTTTCTTTAGATTTATTAGGGTTTTTTTTTTTTTTTTTTTGAAGATTCTTACACTACATGTGTAAATGGTAAACGGGTTTCCACTGCAAACACTACCTCAGTAGCTAGGATAAAAAAGGCTCGTATGGACATAGTTAAGACTCCTGGTTTCACAGAAATTTCCTCGTCTGCGAATCAAAAAATCGTGTGGAATTATGTCAAAAATATTAACAATGTTCACAATTATCCCGACTTTCTCCGCTTGCTCATGCCTGAGCTTGAAAATGTATTAAAGACATGTCTGAAAAAACACCCGATAAAATATCAGGCAGCATACAACCGGCCCAACGTACCAAACTCGTCGGAGAACCGGGCATTCAAGACTTCGGCGGTAGAACTTTTTCCGGATAGTAACATTAGTACGATCATTAAGAGGGATTTTATAAAGTTGTCGAAGGAGGAGAAAGAATATAAGTCGCACGGAAGTGGATTTACATTAGAAAGTATAGATGGGTTATTGCTAAGTATATATAAATATACACCAATGTGCGGTTCATCGTACATATCGTTGCCGGCATATATTGACAGGAAACGGGCCAACATCAACCCTCAAAACACAGATCAGGAATGTTTCAAGTGGGCAATTTTGGCGAGGCATGTGACGGGGCATGCGGTATACCGTATCGGTGAAAATTATAAAAAGCACTAGGATAAGTACAATTTTGAAGGCATCACATTTCCCACACCTCTATCGAACATCGCTAAATTTGAGAAAAATAATAGAAATGTATCTATTAATGTGTATGGGTTGGACAAAAAGTTCCAGCCACCACGTAAATATCCGACGTACGAGGTGTATCCGCTACGTGTCGTTGATGAGGAGAAAGCCAACCACTTTGATTTGTTGTTGGTGACGGACGACGAAAACTCACACCATGTGTATATTTCAAATTTTTCTCGGCTTATTAGATCGCAAAAAACTGGACATGAAGAGAGAGTAGTGTTTTGTAAGAAGTGTTTCACATCATTCGATGACAGGCGGCATAAATACAAGTTGAGCGGACGGGGGCGTTAACTCAGCATAAGCTTATATGTGGTGCACATAACCCAATATTACCGGTGATGCCGAAAGAAGGTGAGTGTCTGCGATTTGAAGCATGGAGAAACACTCAGAGACATCCTATAGTAATATATGCGGATTTTGAGACACTGCTAGTTAAGACGGACGAGGTGAAGGGAAAAAATACGAAGATTGTTCACAAACATGAGGCTATAAGCTATGGTCTTATTGTGAAGGCGAGCAATGACGTACCGGCAGAGCTATTAGCGAGACACGAGATACCAACGGAACCAATATTATATCGAGGAAGTGAGAGTCAGCGTGATGTGGCGAGACATTTTGTCGAAACCGTGTCTGAAATAGCATTAAAGACAGAGAAATTATTGAAGACGAATATTCCAATAAATATGTCCGCAGACGACATACAAGTTCATGAAGCAGCGACGCACTGCAATCTATGCAAAATTGAGTTTACCCCACCTTCAGAGGTACTATATCGTAAGACAGCTGACCATTGCCATCTCACAGGAAAATACCGTCAAGCTCTCTGCAATGTATGCAACCAAAAACTACAAACACCCGTTTTTGTACCATGCTACTTCCATAAGTTGTCCAACTATGACGCACATCTGATAGTCACAGAACTTGGTTATGACACCCAGACTATTAGAGTGATACCCAACAGTGAGGAAAAATATATTTCGTTTACGAAATATGTGTCAAGTAAATTCCAAATCCGTTTCATAGACACTTTTAGATTCATGGCATCAGGACTATCAACTCTAGCTAAAAATCTTGTAACACCAGGTCTTGAAAACTTTCGTGAAACAGCTAAAGTGTTTACTGGAGACGATATCCCACTTGTAACTGGTAAGGGGGTGTACCCGTATGAGTACACGGATAGTTGGAGCAGGTTGGACGAGACGAGTTTACCGAGCAAGAGGAGTTTTTATAGCACGTTAAACGAGTCGGGAATAAAGGAGGAGGAATACACGCATGCAAAGGAGGTCTGGGACCACTTCGGTTGCAAGACGCTGGGCGAGTATTCGGACTTATATTTGAAAATCGACGTGTTGCTGCTTGCGGACGTCTTTGAAAATTTTCGTGGTGTGTGCATAAAGACATACGACCTGGACGCCGCCCACTATTTCACTGCCCCCGGATTAAGTTTTGACGCGATGCTGAAGTTCACAGGACAGAAACTTGAAATGTTATCGGATTATGACATGCTGTTAATGTTCGAGAATGGTCAGTATATTATTTTTTTTAAATGTACATATGATAATAATCTTATTTGTATAGGTATACGTGGCGGCTTGGTACAATCGAGTAAGAGGTACGCGAAGGCGAATTACATGAAGACCTCGGGATATGACGAAACGAAGGAGAAATCATGGATTGTATATCAGGACTGTAAGTATATTTTTTTCAAATCTTATTATTATTATTATTATTATTATTATTTCATACTTATTAATTTTTATAGGTAACAACTTGTACGGATGGGCAATGTCCCAATACATGCCTTATGCTGGGTTCAACTGGGTTGAACCCACATTGAATGGATTGGATGATCTGGACAATACCTCCCCCATAAGGCGAGTATACGAAGTTGATGTATCATACCCGAGACATTTGCACGATCATCATAATGATCTCCCTTTCCTACCTCAGAACAACGTCCCGCTAGGGTCAAAGGTGAAAAAATTGATGGCGACGTTTGAAAAGAAGAAAAATTATATAACACATTATAGGAGCCTGCAACAAGCGATTAAGAATTGCTTAATAGTTGAAAAAGTAAATACTTATATTTTATAAGATTTTTAACAGAATTTTAACATTTTTTCTTATTTTTACAGGTACATAGGGTTATACAGTTTAGCCAGTCGGACTGGTTAGCTAAATACATAGAGCTAAACACAGAGATGCGGAAGAAGGCAAGGAATGATTTCGAGAAAGACTTCTTTAAACTCATGAACAACGCTGTATTTGGTATGTTACTTTATTTATAGTATTTAAACATTTTTAATAATTTTTTTTTTATTTTCCAGGTAAAACAATGCAGTCAAAACGTAAAGAGATGAAGATGGAGCTAGTGTCATGTGATAGAAGGTTACAGAAGTTAATAAATAAGTGTACGTTTAAACACTGCACTAATTACAATGAGAATCTGAACGCTGTTGCTCTGGAGAACAAAATTATTAAATTTGATAAACCTATATATATTGGTAAATATACTTTTTTTTTTTTTTTTAAATTTCTCTTTTATCATACATTTATTATTTACAGGATTCGCTGTGCTGGACATATCTAAAACCCAAATGTATGACTATCATTACAACGTTATGAAAAAACATTATAAAGATAAAATCAAGCTAATGTACACTGACACAGGTAAATATACTTAAACTAATCTCATGTATATAATATATCATTTATTTTTTCTAGATTCACTAGTGTATCATATCAATACCGATGATTTCTACAAAGACTTGATTGAGAATCCCAACTTGATGGATAGATTAGACACGGCGGACTTGCCTCCTATCCGTCCGTGCTACACTACAGCTAGGAAGAAGGTGCCCGGGTTTTTCTCTGATGAAGCAAAAGGACATATAATGACAGAGTTTTGTGCACTACGTACATACGCGTACAACATATATACAGGGGAAGAGGATGTGGTGAGAGAGCAGATCAAGGCGAAGGGTGTAAGACAGCATGTGGTTAAAAATCATATGACGTTGGAGGATCATGTTAAGTGTTTGTTTGGAGAAGCTGGCTTGGGGGCGTATAAGGAAAATGTATCTATTCGCTCATTCAAACACAAGTTGATGACGATAAAAACGAGAAAGCTAACTTACAACAGTTATGACGATAAGAGAGTGGTATTGGACGATAAAATCCATACCATGGCTCACGGACATTATAGTCTAGGGTAAGTTTTTAATTATATTTTTAAAATTATTTTACTTATATTTATAATTTTATAGGGATGATGACGACGAACAGATTAATGATTGGCTAGATCATGAGATAGATGAATCTGATGAATGAGATTACTTCTAAATAATTAAATACTATGTATATTTTTATTGTAAATACCCTGTTTATATTTTTTGTTATTTATTTGTATATATGCTTTGTTATATGTAAATACTATGTGTAACCATATTTTGTTATTGTAAATACCACTCGAATAATTTGTATATTTTGTTATCTATAACCTTGAGCTGATAAATGTTATCACATATATTATGTTGTAAAAAAAAAAAAAAAATAAAAACAATGTTAAAATATAATTATGTTTATTAAATGATAAAATAAAATATTTTGTATAGAATACAATTACATTTTTGTTTAAGAATTATTTACAAACCATTTTCTTATAGCAAATACTTTATAAAATGTACATTGTTTAGGATTGTACTCCATATGAAAAATACAGCAAGGTAATGTTTCGTCATCGCATATTTGATCTAATCGAGGGAAGCCCAAGTCTTCAATGTTGATGAGTGCTAGTTAGGTGATGAGTTGGGATTGTTGAGTTTTTGGATTGAGATAGGTTGATGAGTGCGGTATATACTCCATAAGAACTTGTTTTTTCTGTTCTCCTTTGACGTAAATGCAGTTGAACTTTAATGAATTCAATATTCTACTTAGCTCCTCGTATTCAACGTCGCCGTAATCTATGGATAGTTGATGATAATTACGTTCCAGCCACTTATTAGTCTTTCGGCTTTTGTTGTCCTGCATAGATTTTGAATTCTTGAAAATCCAGTGTTGAGTCGTCCATGTTTCTGTGTCCACTATAGACATCTCTTTAACCATATATTTACTGTTGAGTCCAAGTACGCATTGCATGTCTAAGATGGCCGAAGACATTATGGCTTGTCTTTGTAATACGTTTCAATAGTATTAAGGCGGCTGAATATAGCAGGTATTATGTTTTTTAACACTTCTATACTTTCTTTGATTGATTGTAATGATACTTCACCTCTTGTCATATGCTCAGCTATCTATACACACGTTAATTGTATTGTTTCCGTTTGTTCTTCTTGTACTTGAGCGGATTTATGATTTTCTTCGAGTAAATGCTCAATTTTATCTAATTTAGCCGAAAACGATTTAATCGACTGTTTGAGATTTGAAATATTTTTTTTGTTTCGCTGGACTGAGAACTACCAAACACGTCCATGTCTATAACTCGACTGAAGTTATTTTCTAATGTCATGGGTATTTATCCAACTATTATGAGTGCTATCAAAACCAAGCCATTTAACATAAATTTGCTTCCCCTTCTTACGTATAATTTTCTCTACTAAATAGTCATTTGGATAATTTGTTTTTAATAGTTCTTCGGAATAAAAGCAACCGGCGATCGGTTTACCGGTATAATCTTGCAATTGATAAGTAGTGGGTAATGTATCATTAATTTTAATAATTTTAAATATTTCTGTAGACCAGCTCAGTAATAGCCTTTTGTAAACACGCCTTTTTGTGTACTAATACGAACGTTATCATCAACTTTAAATTTAATTTTTCCATCAATAATTTTACGTTGCTTTATCATCACCGATGATGGATTTGTATCAGCTTGCACCGGTGTCATTCCTATAGTTCTATGTTTTGAATTATTATATTCGTTAATCAATGATGGTAAAATTGAAACCCATTCATGTGATCCTCGTGCCGTAAATTCTTTATACATTTTTTCTTTCAATGTACGGTTGAATCGTTCTACAATACACGCTTTCATAGTACTGTAAGTCGAATATTTATGTATGTTGTGCTTCTCCATCAACGCATCAAATGTAGAATTATAAAATTCTTTACCATTGTCGACCTGCAATAGTTTTGGTGTGCGTTTAATCAGTATTTTAGACATTGTATTTGAAACTTCTTTAGCGCGTTTTAGATTTTAATGCTATTGCCCATGCAAATTTCGTAAAACAGTCTATGACACATAGAATATATTTGTAACCTTTATTTTTTTTCGAATATGGTATCATTTCAACAACCAAATCAGCTTGTCATAGATCATTTTTACCGTATACATTTATTCTTCGTCTAATATAATTTTTTCTAGCCGGTTTGTGTAATTCGATGGCTATATCTCGTTTAGACATTTGGTATACGTTTTATTAAGCCTGCTTCACGTAATTCTTTAAAAATGGAAAGTATTTCGTTGGAAACACCTGTATTACCAGCAGCTTTAGAAGCTAAAAGTAATCGCAAACGATCGACTAGCTCGTTGGGATCATTCCAGTATACTAAGTTATGTTTTTGTAGTTTCACAGATAGTCCACTGCCAGATGGAAATAGATTTTGAATTATATCAGTGTATTTATTCCCACCTTTTTTAATTTTCGAACCGTCTACTGTTAAATGAGCCGATGTTTGAATTAATATAGATTTATAGGTTTTTAAATCGTTGCTGGTGTATAATTTCGGAGATTTCGAAAATATTAAATTTCCAAGTCCTGGTGTTATTGGATAAAATGAGTCTTCAATAGTCAATGTATTATCAACAAGCTTAATTTCTTTTTTGCCCAAATACATGTTTCCGTTTGTATTTATTTTAGGTCCGTACGTCTTGTCTATATCGTAAGACTTAAACCAGTCGGTGATCTCAAAATCTTGATAATCATCTGCTTCCTGAGTAGGTGGAGCCGAAGTAGGTTGAACTTGTAAAGGCTTATAACCTTTTAGGTCGTTTAATGGTTCGATAATCGGACTTAATGTATCTGATACCAGTGAATGAATTTCGGCTTTTCCATGTTTTAATTCTGAATATTTTCGTTTAATGTTTTCTATGGCTTTAATCAGTTCTCCGAGTACTTCACCATTGCCGTCCATGTTTGCGAATGACGAATTTTCATAAAAAACACCATATTATATAATGACAAATGTATCGAATCCATGGCGATATCTTCCGCTGTCGCGTTCACAGTCTTTGTTTATTACAATAAACTCGAATCTACCCTTATGCCAACACGATGTACAAAAATCTTTAAATTCTGTATACGACATATCACCAGAGCAATGCTCATTGTAAACGTGTTTTAAGTTTGTTTCATCTTGTTTGAATAATACAATAAAATTAGCGTTATCACGCAAAAGTTGTTTTGGGACTTTTGAATAACTCAGAGCCAGATAGAATACATCTATTAAATTATGCCGACCTCTGGAAAAGTAAGTTCTTGCAATTTTCTGATTTTCCGAAATAATATCGTCGAAAATAAACACCGAGTTTGGTAATGCTTCTTCGGGTGGTAATACTTTTTCATTTTCATAGAACGTGAATAAACCAACATCAGTGCCCGATAAAATATCTTCAAGTATTTTATATTTAGGTTGATCTAATGTTTTAGAGTATATGTAAACGTTATGAAATCTTATTCCGTTTATATTTGTTAATAAAGTAAAGATTAAATTCGTTTTTCCACAGCCGGAAGGTTCCACAATGAGTGCACGTATCGTATTAGGTAGAAGCGCTCCATGCCTATGTTCTTGAAACGATGTAGGTGGGTCCACGTTTTCAACGTCAGTTTTATTTTTTGCTTGATGAATTTCATTATAAATATTTTTGTAACGATGAGAATGCGATCAGTGCACAATGTCACCCGCTCGAAGAAGTAACAAGAATAAAGGTGGTGGTCTCAACAACACACTTATAAACAAACTGCCGATCGAACTTCACGTGCCTGGTAAGCTTATTAAATCCTATATTATAATAATATAATAATAATAATAATATTTCTTTATAGGTTATCAATACTGTGGACCTGGTACAAATTTGAAAAAACGATTAGCTCGAGGCGATAAAGGTATAAACCTACTGGACTCTGCTTGTAGAGACCACGACATAGCATACAAGCGTAGTAACTCTATCACAGATTGTAACAAAGCTGACCATATATTAGAACAAAGAGCCTGGGACAGGTTCAAGTCAAAAGATTCTAGTTTAAAAGAAAAAGCTGTAGCTTGGGGTGTGACTACTGCCATGAAGACAAAACGAAAAATCGGTGGTGGTTGTGGATACAAAGCGGCGATCAAAGCAGCCAAAAATGTTATCAAGAAAAATATAGGTGAAAAAAACTTGTTGAAATTGAGCAAAAAATGTGTAGCCGTAGCACGAAAAACATTTACAACTAAGAAAACGAAAGCTCCAAGAATAATAACAGTACCGAAAAAAGGCGGTGTGTTACCGCTCATTCCGATTTTCGCCGGTCTATCGGCTTTGGGAGCTCTAACTGGCGGTGTTGCTAACGTTGTTAAGATGGCAAATGAATTTAATAGAAAAACGCCATCACATTTAGGTAATGGAGTATATCTCTCACCGTATAAAGGTAACTCATATAAAATAGTAACACCTAATAAAACTGGAAGGGGTGTACAAACGAAAAAAAACTAATAGCTACGTTACCCAATAGAGCGTTGTACGATTACGAACTCTTAAAATTCACTCGTGATATTCCTCATTTCATTGGTGTGTTTACCAGAGATAAGTTGCCAGTTCGTCCTAAACACTTAAAATCTGGGATTATCAACTTGGATACGTCGAATAGTACAGGAACTCATTGGGTAGCGTATAAAAAAATCGGAAAAAAAGTAGAATATTACGACAGTTTTGGAAATTTACCACCACCACTCGAAGTACAGAAATATTTTCACGGATGCACTATTAATTAACCTGGGATCTATGTGAATATCCTGTACTACCTAGAAATACTTCACATAAAGTCTAGCAGCTTGCTTGAAAAACCTAGATTTATTTTGTTTGGATTACAAACAGATAGAAAAAAAATATAGAAAACGACGCTGGGCGCTTTGACCACTGAAAACTAAAAAATCTTAAGGTACACTTAAATTCTGAAGTGTTTCCATATGAAGACTTTCGGGCTGATTTTAAAAATAATACCACCAGCTTACTGTATAAGGCTTATACAGACTTTCAAAAATCATACTACGAGAGAGATTATTGTGAACCATTGTTATCAAAAAATGTTTTTCAAACATATGTTCCAATCGTCGTTGTCGATTTATCGCATCAGAATGATAACGTAAAAGCATCGACCATAGACCTACGAGTAGAATTTGAAACGGATACGGTTATTCCTGAGAAAACTGCAGCTTATTGTTTAATACTACATGATCAGATTATAACTTATAACCCGTTTAGCGGTGATGTTAGAAAATTGTAACCCTTGTTTATAATTTTAGACCTTGTAAATATTTTATACCTTGTACACTTATGTAAAAACTTATTCTAATAAATAAAAAAAAGAAAAGTTTTTAAGTATCACTCTTGTTTTTATTTTACATAAATCATTAATAAACAATATTATTCAAAAAACAGTTTCAGTTTTGCACTCCGCTTTTTCGTGGGCTTGCTGTCTAGAATAGATGGAGATTTGTTGAAAGACGTTGGACCGTCGTTTTCATCAACAGCAATGCTTGGTGGTGAATGGATTACCCGTTATTATACCATGGAGGGTACTGTGCAAAATTGTCTGAATCAAATCCATCAGCTGTATTGTCTAAACAGTCGAACGATGGTAGACTGGTAGGCTAAACAAATAATAATTTGTTAATATATATATATCATCGAAATAAATGCAAAAATTACCTTCGGCTTGGATTCAGGCTTGAACCAGCCATGATTAAAATAATTTTTAAACACTTAAAAAAATACTTTTAAACTCACTAAAATTTATAAAGACGGAACGAGCGAAAAATATACGTGTACAACGATTTGAGACTGTAGACGGACTAAAGACAACTATCAGTTGTTTCTTCATAGTTTGGTGTACAAGACATTAGTATAATAGCCGTGTGAATTGTCTCTACGATATTTAAGTTTAAATATTCTAATGTATCCGCTATTAAAGATCAATTAATACTGCTAAACATTTTAAAATAGTCCTATTAAGAATCAATACATTTAATAATATGCTTACCAGGTGGTATATGTCTCCAAGTATCAATACATTCTTAAATGACAATATAATATCCGGATTTGCTAATAATACATTTAATTACATACCTACCGGATGTGCCTACTATTAAACATCAATAAATTCTTTACATTTAATTTAGATGTATTAATGTGTCTGCTAAAATTGCCAATGACTATTACATTTAATTATATACCTACCGGATGTGTATACATTCTTTATAATACCTTAATGTGCGGCGACAGACCCTATTAAGTATCACTATTATAATATGACCAATTAAAGACATTTGATCGGATGTGTATGCTAAAATTGCCAATGACTATTAAATTAGATTTTATTCTTAAGTATAACAGTTTTGATTACTATCATCAATGGAGTCAGAGTCGAAGTGGGTAAAGACGTCTTCGAATATAATGGGGGTATACGGTTCAACTCTAAGACCAGATTTTTTATACATTTTTCTTTACGCTATTAAAATATATGATAACAGTTGATAATAAAATGATAACAATGATAAGAAAATTATAACAGTGATAATGATAACTGGCGATAACATAAAATCAATGTCGGTTACGGATAATGGCGGGCGATGGATGAGGGATGAGGCGGCGGCGGGCGATGGATGAGGAATGAGGGGTGCGGGATGAGGGATGAGGGGTGTGGGATGAGTGATGAGGGATGAGGATGTGGGATGAGTGATGAGGATGAGGGATGAGGATGAGGATGAGGATGAGGCTCCAAAACCTACCAAATTATACTACTTAAACTATCTAGTAAATAACTGCCTTTCCAAAGAGGTGAGTGACTTAAAAAAAAATTATTAATTATTTATTTAAAAATTTAAAAAATAAAATTATTTAGGTACCTACATACTTTTGTTTTATTTGTATGGGAAAAAAATATAATTTTATATTACATTATCATCTAGGAATTATTATTTCTAACAACTCTTTAATGAAGTTATATGAAGACATGAAAGAAAAATATGACATTTCTTATATGACATCAAGAAAATTGAACCAGGATATATTAGAGAATGCATTCAGTTATATAAAAGGAATGACGGGAAGTGCCAGTAACTTCATAACAGCTCTAGATTTTAAATACTGGTTTGCCTAAATCTATTAATTTGATTTCAATCAAATTAATAATTTAATATACTTTCAGTCTTCGTTTGTACATTTTGGGCAAGCACTCAACCAGTGTATTCTCACCAAACAAAAATACAGAGGATGGTACAGACAAAAATCTTCTAAATGAAAATATTTGCTTGACTGGAGATTTTCTACAAAATAATGAAGATTTATTTGATGAAACTGCCAATCAATTAGAACTTGGAGAAAATCTTGCACTAATGCCTAACGAAAGTCTAGATTTATTACAACATTTTGAAATGTCTGTAAGAATATATTTGCACAAACATATTAATTTAACTGAATCAAAATTATTTTTATACCTTACCCACCATTCCATTACTACATTACATCTGAAAGCTGATTGAATATATTTTTCTTCTTTAGGTTAATGCCGAAGATTCGTTTTCCAGAGTGGAAAAGCAAGCCGCACAATACGTCGCTGGATATGTAGCTAACAGATTTTCACATAAATATCCTCATTTAATTTCAAATTATGTTGAAAATTCTAGAGGGGACCTCAAAATCCCTTCAGATAATTTAGTTGATGCAGTGTGTGTTATGGAAACTCACTTTAAAAACCTTCACGGTGATGGACTGTCAAAAATATCTGGGGTGATGTCATATTTGACTAATGTTCTAAAACCTAAAATAGGGTATCTGAATATTCCTGATGAGGTATTGGAATGTTTGATTCGTACAAGAACGTTTATTCGATTGAATAATTTAAATGCAACAATTCTCTATGGCAAAAAACCATGTAAAAATAATAAATTAAAAAAATTTACTTCTTAATTTATTAGTTATAATATAAATATTAAATATAGTATAGTATCTACCTATAAAGTATACATTAGTTGTTGATATTTAATATTATATTGGACTACCTAAATGCCTGTTAAATTATAAAATAAATATAATTCATAATAATTATTGTAAACACACAAAATCAATACAAAAAATCGAATTTCGATAATAATAATGATAACATGACGAAAAAAATCAACCAATCAGAAGTGGAGAACTACGACATAGGCCGGAGGTGAAGGAGATGCTCACAACGCCCAAAACTAGTACGACTGTGATGATACCTATCTAATTTGTCATGGTAATAACTATGGATGGGAAGTTTAGGAAGTAAATTGGCAAAGTATGCATGCAATATGCACAAAAAAAAACGAGAATACAACAAAGTATGCAGAACATTTTTTATATAATTATTTATTAATTATTAATTATTATACTATTTATATTAAGTATAAAAAAAAACTAATGAATCTATAACCTTAAGAGGACGCTACACACAACAAACGAAACGTATACAACGGCCGAGAGAATGCGCTGTTAAGTGTTTTCGCGATCCGCAAGCACGCGACGTTTAAGCCACGCCTACTAATCGTAGTTGGCCGCCGGCAGACGATTATGCTCACTCGGAGTCGGGAGCGACGTTTATTATTTTCTGAACCTTCGTGTAGGGCGGATCGCGTAAATATACACGTAAATGCAGCCGTAATCTTTTTAATATCTGCGCGCCTGCGGTTAGTTACCTACGCGATTTGTATTTATTGCATTATTAGATATATAATATATAATAGCAAATAATATATAAATATTACTTAGTGCTTACTTCATAAAAAATATTATATATATTAGCTAATTTTTAAAAATAATCTTAAATAATATTACCTAAATATTAAATATAAGATTTCTAGTGTTGGTAAAATATTGTGTAAATGTATTTTACGTTATAATTTTTTATGTTTACTTGGCACCTGCTAACAGGTATACTTTTTATCACAAGTTATAGGAATAATTCTATCTAGATACTACCTTTCTACCTAGTCCCAAGGTACTAAACACTTCTCTTACTTCATACTCTTATACGGACGATTTACGAATCACACATATATACGATTCAAGCGTGCAAGGGGATGCAATTAAGTACATAAATAATGTCGTTATATCTGAATATCATCAACTACATTAAGGAAAAACTACATGTATTATATATATAGGTATAATAGGTATATACTTTAGACGTGTAGACTTACCGTATATGTATTATATATCTTTAAAATTTAAATAAATAAAAAATAACACGTTTCACATTTATTAAAAATATGAAAAATAATTGATGAGAATCAAGATCACATTTTTTTTAAATTATTATTAGTTGTGGTCATAATTTTAATAAGACGTTCAGGCTCTTTAATATCGGACTTCAACATTCTTATTGGATAAAGTGGTTGAATTATTTCAGGTAGCATACAATCCATATAAAACCTAAAATTATAAACAAATTAAAAATGTATTTACTTAAAATATTATACCACGACTCGCGAGTACCGTCGCAACATTTATGATATACGCGCGTACTCTTTTAACTAATTTCTAATTAAAACTGCTGTTCACATAAATGTATACACTAATTATATGTGTATTATATAATTTGTTTTCCATTATACTTCGAATCATTTTAAACACATTATTACTTCCTAAAATAATTACTGTATGATAATTATTGAAATAAAAATAAATAAATAAAAAATATTATGTTAGTTTAAAACTGTTAGATCATAAAAGATTTTTATTTTTAGTTTTTAATTTTTTTTTCACATGACGGTTTGCTGCTAATTTTTCGTTTTGAACTTTTTGTGCCTCTAAAATACTAGGTGGATCCCTTATGTCCTCTACACTTAGTCTTCTTCCAAAAAGTGGATCTACTATTTCTGGCAGAATGCAATTTGTATAGAATCTGTAATAATTGTAAGCATTATATCCAAAATATTAATTATAAATATTAAATAAACAAATAAGTGATGTTAGTGATGTATATACAATTTCAGTTTATTAGCCATTTGTGTATTCCAAAATTCATTGTCATACAAAATTATTTCCACATTTGTCCAATTCTTAGTGTGGATAATAAAATAGCACTTTTCTTTTTGTGTAATGTGTAACTGTCCAATGATCTGATAGTAGTAATCATGGTTTTTTTTTAATTTCATTTTTTTATTATTTTCTGATACAATACAATACTGCAACTATATAAATAATACGATTATTATGAAACCTTAGGTATATAAAACATAAATTATTATAACTTACAAGTTTATTATTTACTGCAGACACTGCATCTACAGTATCTCTTGCTGTGTATGGACATTTTATCTCTATGATTGAGTTTGATTCAACTAAACCATCTAAAAATAAAAAATATTGTTTTTATTATTTATGCATAGCAAAAAAATTAAAGTACATAATTTATTCGAAATTAAAACTATAAAGTATACTTTTTTTGTAACAATATTAATTATCGAATAAGTAAAAATGTACCTAATTATAAATAATAAGTAATAACTTTATAGTACCTGGACTTGCAGCTAAGTAAGGTAATTCAGGATCGACAATAAGACCACATAAGGTTACTTGCAAGTTGAACATATTTTGAAATTGTGTCCTTGCATGTGACTCAAATTCTATTCCGTGATCCATTTCTTTGGACTTAGCTGGAAGTTTGTACAACATTGAATGGACTTTCTTTTTACAGCTTGTGTATGGTTTCATTTTGCATAACTCCCCAAATTTAGATGCTGTAAGTCTAATTTTACGTTCTTGGAACCACTCAACATTTTTATTTTGGTCTCTTGTTTTTTTCTCGATATCTTTTTTATTTACAAGTGATAACTTTTGAATAAAATCAAGTTTTTTCTCATTTAGCAGTTCCTCGCTTATTGTCTCAATCAAAGGTTCTGCCAGACCATAATCTTTATCAGTAGCTCCGAAGTGTAATTTCTTCCTTTTTGTCCTTTCATAAACTAATCTTCTTCGTCTCATAGCGGTATTAGTTCTTACTCTACTAATATTTTTTAAAATTTTTTTACCAATATTTCCTGTAGTAACATAATAAACTAAATACAAAATGTGAAAGGAAGAAACTCATTATCTTAGAGTAATTATTGAATAAATATCATTTAGATTTGTTCTTTTAAAACAAACTGTTTTATATCAAATTTAAAATGTAACAAAATAGAAATATTCCAAAGATAACAGTCTATAATTACAAACTTATTTTACTCAAAATCAAGTTTATACATTTTAATATATTATAGTTTACCTGGACTAGTCATTAAAATCTTTTTATGAACTATTCTTAAATATTTTTTAGAATTTTATGCAATAACAGCGGCTTCGATTCTTGTTTCAAAGTTACGACCTTGTGAAAAGTTTATCCTCTTTCCGCCTATGTGCTTATTGATGACACTGTTAAATTGTTCACATAAGTTATTAGTCACATCTTCGATAAGAGATGACGCATTGTTCACAAGACGTAAAATAATATATTTTATTTCTCTCATCATTCCGCATTTTTCAGCATCTGGAACCAAATTTTTTTCACCCACTTTACTTCCTGAACAAAATAATCATCACAATTTATGTGTTGTCCTAATCGGTGATATGGACCATTTAAAATATCTTTTTTTAAATCTGTAAGGTAAAAATAAAAATGTAATTTAACTTAATGTTTTATAGTTTTGTTAGTGGGAATCATGTACCTGAAATTTGATCTTCTTTAGATTTGTTACTAAACTTCCTGTAATGAACCGCTTTAGTCACGTCCGAACGAAACCGTAAAATATTTGATTATATATGTTTTCGTAATAATATGGGATACTCAGTTTTTTTCCCTAAAGCTGTCATTTTCTGTGAATAATTTCGTAACAGATGATTGGAACATTCGATTTTTCTGATATGAAAATTAGATCCATATGGTAAGACTTCATTTAACCGTTTTGTCACGCCACTGTCTCCATCACCTGTAAAATAAAGCACTTAAAAAGTCCGTCTTTCCTAAGTCTTTAACCATATCTTATAGAAAATAACATAAGTATATTTAATTGTAATTATTTATTAATTTAATTATTACCAATTAATTTATTATATTTTAAGCCATGCATTTGGTAACTATTTAAAAACCCTTCTAATATGCCATCGGCTTCCATTCCAGTAGAAGGTTTATTCCAGTTGAGGAAACATCTGTGATCTGGTTTGTCTTCGTTTCTTGCGATTGCTCTTTAACATACAGCACAATAACTATTACGAATACCAATAAATAATATTTTCCCAGTTTTATACCCAATAATCGTGGCCTGTCAAAAATATAGTTAAATGTATTTTATATTTTCATTGAAATCATACGGAGATAATTACTGCTCCAGATAAAGCGTTATATTTTGTCTTGTAGCTCCTTTTAGACCACTGGCCATCTGCAATGACAGTGCACACTGGAGTTCCATCTTCATCTATATTTCCTTCTTCTAATGCGATTTTTCTTTCTTCGTCTCCAGCTTTTTTCATTTCGTCCCAGGCGGTTTCGTGTACAATATCTCCCATTGTATTTAATACTTTTTGATAAGTAGCATTTACCATTGACGGAACATCAATAATTGCGGAAAGTTCATTTAATTGAGAATATCCTATACCTGATTTTATGTAAATTATATAATTGTAAAAAAAAATTAATTTAATTATCATCCAGTCTCCAGATGAAGAATATGAACATAAAAACCTACCAATAGCTAAAGTTGCATTCAACAAAGCTTTATTAATTGGCATGTATAATTCTTGAGGACTTTCGCTGTTAATTTGGTCCACTATACCACACATTTTACACCGAAAATAAAATATTGACGAAAACCCTTTCATAATTTCATTTTCAAACTTCATATCCATAAACGAACACCCAAAGCTACCCTTGTGGTTACTGTTTTGTATTTGATTAAAGATATGACGAATATCCACAATTCTCCTTCCTTCAAGTTGTCTAAATAATAGTATTTTGGATAACAAAAATAACTACAAACACCTTAATTTCTAATATTTTTTCACTATAACACCATTGTATACATACTTTGATTCAGTTATTAGTGATGAATCTTGAAATGTTACGCTCAATTCGTGATTTACGACTGGTGATTCTATTGGTTCTAATAATTCATAACTAGAATATTATACAAAAATATTCATGTATAACAGTTGTTTTAAAATTCTATGTATTTTTTAGCTAATAAATTTTAACACAAACATTATAGAAATCTCGATAAAATTTGTTTTGATTGGTCAAAACTTAAAAATGTATAATACAAAGTTCCTCGTAAGCAAAGCCGTACCCAGAAAAATTTAAAATGTATGTTTTAAATGCTTTTTATTAATTACACCTACTTTGATGTAATTGATTCATTGGAGTCAAACAATTTTAAGTTTCTTGATGTAGATGGTGTAGATTCATCATTTCCTATTATGGAAGGTGCGTCTGAATCTTCAAAATTCAATGTATTTGGGTTCACTGTATTAAGGGTGTCCAAATAAGAATCATCCTCTTGCTCAGAAGTAACTTTTAATCTAAATGTATTTTATAAATTTCAATTGTCTATAAATAGCTCAAAAAAAGTCAAAATATTTTGAAAATCAAATCACGTAAAGAAAATGGCGATCTTAATAACTGGTGAAATTTTCAAGTATCTACGACTTATACTATTTGAATAACAACAAATATAAAAATTCGTTTGAGGCTAAACCGTTATTTAACGCGGTTTTGTAAAAAAAAAAAAAATTTTTTTTCAAAAATTTTGAAAATTTAAATTTCAAACACTCATAAAATTTTTTTGTCTTAATCTAGTAGAGTTTTTTTTACAGATAGTTGAAGAAAAATGTATGGAAAACCTTGTACCAAATTTTCGAATCTTAGTTATAAAAGAAAAAAATTTTACGATTTTTCAACCACAAAATTACTTGCAAATTTTCGCAATTTTGACATATTTCCTATAAAATCGAACTTTAAGCACTTACAAAAAAAATTGTGACTAACAATTTCGGATTTTTTTTTATCACTTTAAGAACAACTTATAAGAAACCTTGTGTTAAATTTTCAAGATTTTCTGGCCGGCCAAAAAAATTTTATCGTTATTTTAAAAAAAAATACTAAAAAAAATTAAAAATTTCAATTGTCTATAAATACCTCAAAAAGAGTCAAAATTCTTTGAAAATTTAACTGTGTACGGAGAACGCTAATATAACATTTGGTGAAAATTTCAAGTGTTTACTTCGATTAATTTTTGAGTTATAGCAAAATAAAAAATTCGATTTTGTCGAAAACTGGTTTTGCGTAAAAATTCCCGTTTTTCTGTCATTTTTTTTTGTTTTTCTCGATTTTTTTGAAAACTGTTGGAAAATATTTACTTTTCACCTCTATAATGCACCAAGGATATCCACTTTGCCATCGGAAACCACCCCCAAAGTTTGAAAGTGAAGCATTATTTCGATTTATTACTTGCAAATTTTCACAATTTTGACATATTTCCTATGAAATCGAACTTTAAGCACTTACAAAAAAAAATTGTGATTAACGATTTCGGTTTTTTTTTTTATCACTTTAAGAACAACTTATATAAAACCTTGTATTAAATTTTCAAGATTTTTTTATCGTTATTTTAAAAAAAAATACTAAAAAAAAAAAAAAAAAACACACATCATTGTAAAATCAATACATTCTTCACTCCGTTCAGAATCTAAAATTATTTAAAATATAAGCATATCTATATATTAACATTAATTTATGTTAATATCTTACAATATGTATAATATTATATAAAACCATAAAATATAATATACAATTTTTGTCAATAATAATTAAGTATAATAGTAATATAAAATAGGTAATTTTGAAAATTACACGATACAAAAAGTATAATGTATTACGTTTTAAGTTATACGTATCGAAAATGATTAAAATCAAAATATGTAATATTTGTCATTAATTATTTGAAAAAAATTTAATAGTTATACAATTGCTATAAAATAATGGCATTATTATTTTATGTTTTTATATAATATTATACATATTGTGCATATTTTGAAAGCATATTTGTAGTTTTTTATGCACATAAGTGCATATTTTTAGAGCATATTTGTACTTTTTTAAGCGCATAAGTGCATGCATATTTAGTACTTTTTTAGTGCATTAAGTTCCAAGCCTTAATTATAAGGAACCGTTTATTCAATTTTTAAGCATTATTTCGATAAGTTATCATCTGACAAACACAAAAAAAATACACATAATTCTAAAATCAATATATTCATCACTCTGTTCAGAATCTAAAAGTATCAATATTATAATTTATAATACTGTATCAGAATATTATTCAGAATAACACTGTAAAATAATTAACTTACCTTTCACTGTCTTTATTTTGACGACGAGTTACTAGAATACGTGTTAATCGTTTTTTAGCAACACGTTTTACATTTTTTTTGTTTGCCATATTATTATAAAATAAATGATAAAATCGCAATTACAAAATGGTAGTTAAATAGTAAAATCACTAAAATCGTGTACAGAATAAAAAAAAAAAAATCAACGCGGACAGTCGTGAATACAAGTTCACATGACGTAGACGTCTTCAATGACCACGAGAAAGTAATTTGCTTATAACTATAGTCTATAATTCAATAATAATTCAGACAATTCAGTAATATATTGAGAAATACTATATATCAATAATTACAATATATTATAGTAAGTATTCGAGTATACTATCGATAATCATTGATATCATATTATTGTTATGAATGCATGAATGCGTGTTTCCAAGTACCGCCGCTCGCGACAGTGCTATTTTTATCGATATCACTGCCAGACACTGCACGCCGCTAATAATGGGTATATGGATTAGGGGAGAAGGGTTACCGCCGCTGACAATAAACTTGCCAATACCGCTAGGCGCAGCACTGGACGGGAAAAAATTGAATAGGAAATCAACTGTTACGGCATAAAACATATGCACTTAGATTGTAAATAAATCACTTTGCAATGATTTTAGAGTAAAAACACCTATTATCGAAATGAAAGTTTACAATATTTACGAGGGCATCTCATCGGGTATTTTCATTATGTTAATTACACTGTTTGATATTACATTTATAAAATACATTTTTTTTTGATTTTTTAAATAGCTGTATCTTTTTTTAAACTAAATATTTTTTAAAACCCCGATGAGATGCCCTCCAAAATATTGTTTTATTCCATTTTGATAATAGGTGTCTTAGCTCTAAAACCACTCAGGAACAAGTAATTTTGAATCTACGAGAACGTGTTTTTAATACTGAAAAATGCCGGTGTAGCGTCCTCTTAACTATGTAATTCATTTTGTGCATTTATTAGTGCACGGCCGCGGTACGACGATCGATTCACGGTTTTTGATTTTTCCGACCGTGTTAAGGTCGGTGGCGCACTCTTAAACCTACATACTACGAAAGCCCGGAAAATTTTGAATACGATGAAAATTAATCTAGCACAGCCCTTTTGGGGACATAGTAATAACCGTCCGACCATCCCAGGGTACCAAGAGTGCACGGCCGCGGTACGACGATCTATTCGCGGTTTTTGATTTTTCGGACCGTGTTCCATCACACTAACAATTTTAGTGAAGTTTCTGTAAGAATATTTAAAGAAAATGTACTGTGTAGAGTTAAGGCTTATAATGTTGTTTCAATTGTTGATTTTTACTGCACCAAATTAGAAGATTATTATAGAAGGAAATTTCAAGAATTTTCAAATGATAGAAAACCCACAGCACGTAAATATTTTGAAAAAATTATTAAACATTGTGACTATGCTTCAAAAGATGAAATATATGTTGAAAATGAAGAGTATTATATCCCAAGTGAGGAAAATAAACAGCTCATGTATTGTGTTGAACCTACTATTGGTATTTGTTCATGTAAAGTTGGAATACATGGGAAATTTTGTAAACATCAAGGTATAGTTTACAAATATTTTAATAAAACTGGAGTTAACTTTCCTCCAGTAACCATAGAAGACAAATACTTAATAGCAAAACTGGCATTAGGTGAAAAAGTACCAAATAAGACATTTTATGAGGGCTTATTACCTGCAGAAGTAATTCATACACAGTCACCTATATCTCACGACATTCATCAAGATCCAAATAAAAAAAGTTCAACAGAAAGTATACAGATTGAAAAAGAACACAATCCCAATTTAGAAAAACACGATTGTTTATCCATATTAGATGATGTTACTCAGAAATTGTCTAATAATATAATAAAGTATGGTGAATCAACTTATGAGAATTTGTTAAATTTTTGTAAATTTACTGCATAACATTAAAAATTGTGTAACTAATGCAAAATCACATTAATAAAAGTATATTATGTATAAATATTCTTATATTATTATTTAAATATGAACATATTATTATTATTATTAACTTATAACTAATTCCACAAACCTATACTAAAGTATTACTACCATAGGTGTTTAGTTTCCTTTTGAGTTTGTTCTCATATTTAATTTTTATATTAGGTTAATTAACAAATATAAGTAAAAATATTAAATATATTTATTATTATTAATCATTATATTTCCAACTAACTTTGTTTGTTATTATGTTAATAAAATTAATTAATGTAATACTACACTAGTAAAAGTATATTGAACTTATAAGTTAATTTACTTTAATTAAACTATAATACATCAATACAATATATCATAATTTGAATTTGAAATGTATACAATCATTACATCATTAATGTACATCATTCAAAATAATATAAATTTAATATATATATTATAAAAAAAAAATTATTATTACATTTATGTACTGTTTTCCTAGTTCAATATATATTCAATATATTTTATATTTTTTAAATAAATAATCAAACATAATATATCAAGTATAATTTATTAAATAGTAAATAATATATAGTAATAAATCATAATTTAAATTTGAATTCGGCGCTAAATATTTCAGACTAATGAGAATGCCGTATTTCCCTATGGGTTTTATTTGATGTGCGGAATGTTAATATGCGTCCCGGGGGAGAGGGGACCGTCTATCTAAAACTGTGGTACTTCGATACTTTATTTTACTGATCTTTTATTTTATGAGCCACCATAATTTGGTGGCTTCCAAAAATTGTCCAATGGCGAATTGGAAAGAGAGTAAGATTGATTGTAATATACTTACTCTCATATAATGACCACTTACTAAATCGTGGTTTGTTATATTTTCATGTGTTCTATTTTCTATGTAGACTAGTCTTTTTTTTACTTTTATTTTCGTGAGTTTGGGTTGTAAATATTATTGTTTTATGATGTCAAAATGTTTTATACATATCTTGCTATTATATTTTAAAATTTATCACTCCGATTTGAAAAAGTATGCCATAGTAGAATAACTCAGAACCTTCATCTTATATTAGGTTGCCCATCTGAGCCATCTCGTGTATTTATTTATCATTATATGGTTAGTCAAAGATAATCGGTAGATAGCGTCTAGTTGTTCGAAAATAAATTATCTGATATTAATTTAATACGGATTATAAACAGATGGGATTGACCATCATAATATCGCTGTTCGTCAAAAACGTATACTTATGTTTTTACCGGTATTCGGAAATAAAATCCCCGGAATAAAAACCCCGGATAAAAAATCCCCGGAAAATAAATCCACAGGAAAAAAAACCCCCGGAAAAAAAATCCCCAAAGTTTGCTTTGTCGAGTTTGCAAAGATTACTTATATAAAATAAATATATAATTGTACATCCTAAACGGAAACAAATAAATGTCGGTGTAGCGTCCTCTCAATAAACGCGATTACGATGTTATACCGACTGATCAATTAGTTTGAGTCCAGAACCCATAATAGCTGTTAATCGCATTATCGACACATAAAGACGTTATCTACTTATCGAAATCATTATAGTAGTACGATTGACAAATAATAAAATGATCGGAACAAAATTTCTTAAGTCTAGAAAATATTGTTGGCGATCTATTTATTACTGCGGGCCTATATTGTTAACGATAAATTATACGGTTAAACCTTAGATGGTTAGTATACTTCTATAGTTCCTGTACATAGTGCAGTATAGAGTACCTTGTCTCCGAGTAATTTTTATATCTGTGACTGTGTAATTATGGAAATACTTAAATCCACTCAAGGAAATGACAAAGTTTGTTTTAATGATTTTACTTACGTACGTCAAAAAGATTGTACATTTTTTATCAGATGGAGATGTTCAAAATATAGTTCATTTAAGTGTCCAGCTATTTTAAAAACATCACATACAAATAAAAATCGACGGGAAATCCACGATCATAATCATTCTGCAGATCGAAATGGTAAAATGTATTTAATTATTATATTATCATTTATACGTTCCTAATTTTTCGTTTTTTTTTAATAAGTATTTTTTATTTTTTTATATTTATTTATTTATTTAATTAATTAATTAATTTAAAACATTATGTTATTTAATTACTGTACTATTTTTACTAAATGGCACTTACCCGTTTATAATAATATATACTTATTTATCAATATTAAAAATAATTATTATTTATATATATATATATATATATAGCTATAGCTGACATAAAAATTCAAAGGAAAATTAAAAATAAAGCCTTAGCGTCAAATGATACTCCGGGCCAAATATTTTCCGAGGCAATCGAAAATGTGGCAGTAGATATTTTAGCTGAATTGCCTAAGGAAAGTCATATTAAACGTACCATTAGAAACCATCGAAGTATAGACAACCATTAAATACTAAATGTATAAATAAATAAACCATATTTTGTTTTTTAATCTATATATTATTAGGTGTATAATTTTATTTCATTGCAAGTTCAATTTTGAGTTGAAATGGCTGACTCATGTTGTCAGTTTTAAATTTCCGACTTATTATTTAGTTCCATTGACGTTTTGGTAGATATTGTTATGGGCTACGAGATATCTATAGGATATCTACGAGATTACAAGGCTAAGTTAGTATGACCATGCCTCGTGTCAAGGGTAATGCGGATGCTACTATGACCATTACACGTGTCGGGATAGTAAGCGCACCAATAATTACAGTACACTAATGATACATTTGAGATGTTATTGCACATTCTCAAATTCGTGTCCAAATTTGCAACAACAACAACAAGGACACCTGGTTTCGCCCAGAAGGCGACCACACGACGTAAACAAGAGACGCACCACAATATAAAAGGGAGCCCGAAGATCAGCAACGGGAGATGTACCAAAGCTATCAACAACTGAGCACTTTCACGTCACTCAGCCACTTATTTATTTGTTACATGTATTTTGTTTGTATGCAATAAAACATATAACGTTATTAAGTTTAACTTTCATTCAAATTAACCATTTGGATTCAAATCTGATACTGGCACGCAACAATTTGGCGCAGTCGGTAGGATTCACTTTTCAAGGAGGCAAACTGTCAAAGGCTACCATCAACAAGGAAGACTTGATCATTCTTTCTCGTTGATAACTCCAGAAGAGAAGACCATTCAATTCAACGTTGCAGAAAGTATCAGACAGGATGACAACATCAACGAACGTCGCATTATTGTGAGTGAATAGTTAATTAAATTATTACACGGATATATGTTACAAAAATATAAAACCTAAGAAATATCATTTAAGTAACTGAATATATTTAAGTAGGTCGTAAAAAAACTATTTAGGAATTTTTTTTTTTTGATTATTAAAGGGCAATTGATTTATTTGAATTATTGAGAAATATTGAGTTATTATATTATTATTGAGGGCATATTGAGTTATTTGAGATATTATTGAATTATTATATTATTTTGAGGGCATATTGTTGAATTATTGAAATTATTATTGAGGGCATATTGTGAATTATTGAGATTATTATTGAGAATTATTTTGAGGGCATATTGTTGAATTTTTGAGATTATTATTGAGAATTATTTTTGGGCATATATTATTGAGATTTATTATTGAGTTATATTATTATAGTTGATTGTAAAACGTATCAAATGAGTGTGAAAGCAATTTATGGAGAACACAGGTACATCTCCTTTGGAAGTAGCTAATCCATCGAATAAGACGTCTTTAGAAACTCCAGATTTGAGTTTAGAAGTATTAAATAAAACCCAACAGTTGATTAATTTGGGAAGCCCTAGTAGAAGCCCTAGGCCTAGTAAAAGCCCTAGCCCTATTGAAAGCCTGAAAGAACGCCCTAGTTTATTTAGAAACCCAAGTGAACGCCAGAGCGCGAAAATAAAACACAGCTTAGAGAGAAGTTTAAGTTTAGACAATAAAAAGGTTACACGTAGCAAGGTTACGGACGATTTTGAACATACTGAGTTAACGTTCGGGAGAAAACCGCGTGTAAAGAAAATGGTTACCATAAAATTAGAGGAAGCATTTAAGCTTATACCTATGTGTACGGGAGAAGACGATATCTATCCGTTCATAAATGCATGTGATATGGCAGTAAATTTGGTTGAAGAAAAATGCGCACCGACTTTAGTTAAATATATTATAACAACTAGGTTGTCCGGTAGAGCATTAGAAATGATAAAATATAAAAACGTTGCTTAATGGGTATACATTAAGAGTTATTTATCGGATGCTTTTGAAGATACGACAACTGCTTCAAGTTTGCAGATACAATTAAATTCCATTAAAATGCGTCATGGTGAAGACGTCAATGATTATTGTCATAGAGTAGAAAAATTGTATTATAAATTATGTAATGCGTGTACACTTAATAAAGAAGAATCAGAATCAAAAGTAATTCACGAAACTTTAAAAGAACAAACATTGAATATTTTTATAAAAGGATTAATAAGTCCTATAAGAACAATTGTAAAGGCACGAAATCCTAAAACATTAGAGGTAGCTAAGCAATTGGCAAGGGCAGAAGAAGTAGAATATAATTCAGAAAGAGAAAATAACGGATACAGGAACGATTTTAATAAAGGCAATTATAATGCTTCACGACAAAATAATAATAATTACCAACGTACAAATAATACAAGAAATTATAACACAAATAATCATATCGGTAATTTTCAATCAGATAATATATACCAAGGAGGTTGATCAAATATAGAATACCTGTAATAAAGTGGAAACAATAGTACAGGACTTTACGATAAGTTAATAACAAATAATAGAGTAGAATATAATTAGGAAATAGGTTAATAAAAATTTTGGAAATATGGTTTTATTCGAAGGTAATGTAAAAGAAACTATAGGTACACTTTTAGAAGCATTAAAAAAGGTATTATATAGTGACAAAAAATTACAAAACAATAAAATTTAACATTAAAAATAAAATATGAAATAAAACGTAAGTTAGGAATTAATTTGTTTTACCGATTAGTAAAGTAATAGGTAATACACCGTATGTAATACAGAGCAATCTTTATATAATATTTCTATTAACATAAAAAAAAAATATTTTAGATATTGTAGGTCCATTACCAACGACCTTGTCTAGTAATAATTATATTTTAACAATGCAAGATGACTTATCTAAATACACGCTAGGAGTACCAATACCTAATCATCAGGTAAACACGGTCGCGGAAGCTTTTGTTATACATTTCGTGTGTGTACATGGAATACCGGAACGATATTGACAGATCAGGGAACGGATTTCCTTAGCAAAACATTTACGAAGTTTGCAAATTGTTAAAAATAAATAAAGTTAATACTAGTCATAGTAATTGAAGTAAAAGGAGATGAAAATATAGTTATACAACGTGGCCAACGAGGCATTACCATACAAAAAAACAATGTAAAACAATATTATAACGATAAAGCAAATGAATAATTAAATATAAGATGATAGTATAAAAATAAAAAAAAATGAAAATGAATAGATTAAGAAAGGTCTATTAAAAAAAAAAAAAAATTAAAGTTAAATAAATAGTAATGAATAAACTAAATATGAATGACGAGTTAGAATGTAAAACATAAGGTCAATGTTACGATACATATTTCGTAAGACTAAAATCAGAATTATAGTTTGCATAAACTAAAACCGCAAAAACGTAGAGTATACGGAAGAAAAGAAAGTAACTATACTAAAACAATTCATGATCTATGAGAATGGATGTAGAATAATATACCAATTATAAATATTTAATCATATTATCATAAAAAAAAACAACGATATGAAAACTTAATAAAGCATTTTAAAATATTAATATTAATTTATACCTATGTGTAGATTCAGTTATTCAGTTATTTAATTTGGTATGTGGGTAGAACGTAACATTCGTGTGTAATATTAATTAATTATTCACAAATTTATTTTATTATTTTAATTGTATTATTCAAGGTGAAGGAGATTCAAATATTAAAAAATATATATATTAATAATATATACTGTACTAACATACTTTATATTGTATTCTTGATTGATTTAAAATTTGATATAACTAATATTATTATTAAGTTACCAATGTAAAACTGAAATTGTAAGTGTAACTGAGTGCATTTAAGAAAAATTGTAAAGATTTCTGTCTTGCAGACATAAACCTTTTTTTTTGTGGGGAGGTGTTATGGGCTACGAGATATCTATAGGATATCTACGAGATTACAAGGCTAAGTTAGTATGACCATGCCTCGTGTCAAGGGTAATGAGGATGCTACTATGACCATGACACGTGTCGGGATAGTAAGCGCACCAATAATTACAGTGCACTAATGATGCATTTGAGATGTTATTGCACATTCTCAAATTCGTGTCCGAATTTGCAACAACAACAACAAGGACACCTGGTTTCGCCCAGAAGGCGACCACACGACGTAAACAAGAGACGCACCACAATATAAAAGGGAGCCCGAAGATCAGCAACGGGAGATGTACCAAAGCTATCAACAACTGAGCACTTTCACGTCACTCAGCCACTTATTTATTTGTTACATGTATTTTGTTTGTATACAATAAAACATATTACGTTATTAAGTTTAACTTTCATTCAAATTAACCATTTGGATTCAAATCTGATACTGGCACGCAACAATATCTTAAAAAAATGATGTGTACGCAATCGTAATTAAAATATTTCCAACACTGTAAATCTTGTGTATGTTATAACTATCTTTAATTATTTATTAAATTAGTTAAAATTGAACATGAATGTACATTGAATTACATATGCACGTAAAATAAATTATGTTAAGCCCCCCAAAAAAACTGATAACATGATACCACGGGTGTTATAATACTAGTAAAACTCTTCGATATTAATAAAAAAAAAATACCTAATAATAATATAGTAGTAATAATTTATTCTAAGCAATTATGAGATCATATCGCACGTAAAAAGTCTTACTAGAAAGAATAATTATATAATAGTATAATATAACCAATGTTCGGACTTATCTAGATATTTATCCAGATAGTTTTTTGCTCATATTTTATCTTATCTAGATAAAAAGTTATAAGGTATCTAAACGTTTATCTTAGATAAATAGTTTACTAATCTAAATAAATTCATCTAGATACTTTTAGATTCTGAACGGAGTGATGAATGTATTGATTTTACAATGATGTGTGTTTTTTTTTTTTATGTCTGTCGACAACATTTGGAGCAGTAAAAATGCTTCGATTTTTGACCTCAGCCCCTCTTTGAAAAGGAAATTGAATCTAGTTGGTACTTTGGGGGGTCAAAAGTTAAAAATCTTCAATATTTTTAAATGAATCGGGAAAAACCCTAAAAAAATGAGGGAAAACGGGATTTTTTACGCAAAACCAGTTTTCGTCAAAATTAAATTTTTTATTTTGCCATAACTCAAAAACTAATCGATGTAAATACTTGAAATTTTCACCAAATGTTTATATTAGCGTTCTCCATACACAGATAAATTTTCAAAGAATTTTGACTTTTTTTGAACTTATAGACAACTGAAATTTTCAATTTTTCTGAAAATTTTTTTTGAAGTGTCGATAAAATTTTTTTTGCCCTAATAATAATATTAAAATATAATATATTCTAGACTGACGAATCATCCCCGTTCAGAATCGTTTTTCGTATACAATGATTTTACCTATCATTGCATTCAAATTTAACCTACCCTAGTCCAAAGTCCACCCCGCCCCCTAATGTACAGCAGAACGGTATCCACTAACCGACTTTTTTTTATTGATGAAAATCGTAAAAAATGGCCAAACGATTTTTAAATTTTTTTTTAATGTATTATTTATAAATAATCTAATTTATAATAATATGTACAACTATCGTAAAATAACGACCGTGTTTACTCATTTCCCATTGTCGCATGTCGTAGCCTGTAGAAATTAAAATGTACAATTCGTCTATTTTAGGAATCGATGCTTGCCGTTGTCTGGTTATTATCGACGGTTGTCTATTATGGACTTTTTATATTTTATACAATTAAAATATGAAGTATATAGTTACAACTTAAATAAAAAAATCGGTCGCCGAAGCCCTCAAAACACACTGACAATGTTACAGCCTATGACTTATCAGCGACAAACACAATATACACAATATACCAATATAGGTAGTCAATACGCATTCGAATTTTTTTAGATTTTATTTATAGTTTGGTTTGTTGAGTGTTTTGTCTCTGTAATCTGTTCCCGATAATCAATTGTCATTTATTCATTTTTCTGTCTTCACTGTCTTCAGTCATCAGTGTATCACGTTATCGATTTCGGCATTTGTTAATAAGTCAGAAAAAATATAAATTTCAAAACGCTACCGTTAAAACATATATATGTATATTATTAGATTATACACTATATACATTTTTCAAAATTTTTAATTTTATTATAATCTGTTGGCTATGTCTATTATAAAAAAATGTTGTTATTATTATTTTTATTTATTAATTATTATGTAAGTACCTATTGCCCAATTAAAATATACTTAAATCTAAAAAAAAAGTCGGCAAATGGGTACCGCTCTGCTGTACATTAGGGGGTGGGGTGGACCTCGGACTAGGGTAGGTTAAATTTGAATGCAATGATAGGTAAAATCATTGTATACAAAAAATGATTCTGAACGGAGATGATTTGTCAGTCTAGGATAAATTATATTTAAATATTGCCATACATTCTAATTTGAAACAAATATTTTATTTTTCAATTAGGACGCATTTGCAAAAGGCATGGTTAATCAATTTTGACTTTAACTTTAGATATAAATACAAACAATTTTATAAATTTTGAACTACAAAATAATTTGCAAATATTCATGATTTTGACGAATTTTTGTCAAAATTTGAACTTCAAATGCTAATAAAAAAATTGTGCCTATGTATTCTTATAATTTTTTAATAACTATAAGAATAACATATGAGGAACTTTGTATACAATTTTCAAGTATTTTGATTGGTCAAGAATGTGATTTACTTGTTCTGTATAATATGTTGATCCATTAACATATAATAATATTTTTTACACACTAAAAAAAATAAAATGAAAAAAAAAAAAGTCGGCAAGTGGGTACCGCTCTGCTGTACATTAGAGGATGGGGGGGACCTCGGACTAGAGTAGGTTAAATTTGAATGCAATAATAGGTATCATTGTATACGAAAAACGATTCTGAAAAGAGATGATTTGTCAGTCTAAATATTTAACGTTAGATATAAGTATAAATAATTTTAAGAATTTTGAACTACAAAATAATTTGCAAATATTCATGATTTTGACGAGTTTTTGTCAAAATTTGAACTTCAAATGCTAATAAAAAAATTGTGACTATGTTCTTATAATTTTTTTACCGCTACAAGAATAACTTATGAGGAACTTTGTATTAATTTTTCAAATATTTTGACTCCGTCAAAAAAATTTTATCGACACTTCAAAAAAAAAATTCTCAGGAAAATTGAAAATTTCATTTGTCTATAAATATCTCAAAAAAAGTCAAAATATTTTGAAAATCAAATCACGTAAAGAAAATGAAAATCTAAATAACTGGTAAAATTTTTAAGTATTTACGACTTACACTATTTGAATAATAACAAATATCAAAAATCGTTTGAGGCTAAACCGTTATTTAACGCGGTTTTGTAAAAATTTAAATTTCAAACACTCATAAAAATTTTTTGTCTGAATCCGGTAGAGTTTTTTTTACAGATATTTGAAGAAAAATTTATGAGAACCTGTACCAAATTTTCAAAACTTAGTTATAAAAGAAAAATTTTTACGATTTTCCAACCACAAAATTACTTGCAAATTTTCGCAATTTTGACATATTTCGTATAAATTTGAAATTTAAGCACTTATAAAAAAAAATTGTGACAAACGATTTCGGATTTTTTTTTTATCACTTCAAGAAAAACTTATAAGAAACCTTGTATTAAATTTTCAAGATTTTCTGGTCAGCCAAAAAATTTTTATCGTTATTTAAAAAAAAAAATACTTAGAAAAATTGAAAATTTCAATTGTCTATAAATAGTTCAAAAAAAGTCAAAGTTCTTTGAAAATTTAACTGTGTATGGAGAACGCTAATATAAACATTTGGTGAAAATTTCAAGTATTTAAAATATTCAATTTCCTTTTCAAAGAGGGGCTGAGGTCAAAAATCGAAGCATTTTACTGCTCCAAATGTTGTCGACAGACATAAAAAAAAAAAAAAAACACACATCATTGTAAAATCAATACATTCATCACTCCGTTCAGAATCTAAAAACTATATTGTTAAGTCAGATTATGGTACACCTATTTTAAAATTATTAAAAAAAATTATTTTTTTTATCTCTTTATCTAGATGAATATGAGTTTAGTCATCTTTCATCTCTATTTAGATACTTTTGAGTTGCATCATCTTTATCTTTATCTAGATAAAAAAATATTTATTTAATCCGAACACTGTATATAACCTATTATAAGGCCATGATATAATTATTAATTTACAAGTAATAAGCGACGGCCGGAAATCGGTAAAATAATTTAAAAACAGCTAGCAAATTAAATTAAACCACATTTATACGGGTCATAAACGCGGGAATTTGTCAAAATTGAGTGCGAACGTTCGCCGCTAGGATACGTCATACTCGTCTGAGGCAAAGCGCTAAAAATGTATTTTGCCGCGTAGCCGTTGAAAATGTTGAAATAGAGCCGATAGCCGCCGCCCGCCACCCGGTGGCCGTGTCCAGGGTAGTGTAACTCCATTGGAGCGTTTTGTACCGTATAGTTTCATCGTACAACCACCGTTAGCGCTACATGTCTTGGCGGCGATCCGGCGGTCGAGCACCGGTCGCCGACTGACAACGGTCTTTTCACTTTCGTCTCCCTTGTGGCGGCCAAACGATTAACGAATTAAAATTTCTTAATTACTTAGGTACTCTTAATCAGTTTAACTGTGTTTATTGTTTAATATTAGTATTTAATTATATTAATATTGTTATATTGTTTTTTAAACTGTTAAACATAATAAGTACTCACTACTCGTTTAAAATTAAGCCTACCAAAAATGCTTCAAAGTGTGTAATAAATGGCTGTCAATCCAGAGGTAAGTATTTTATATTTTCATAAAACGTTTTTACAGTAGATAATTATTCTTCAGAAAATGACTTCTTAAGAGGATACTACACGATCAATAATATTGTAAAATAATTGATATTGCGCAATATTATTGACGGTCTAGTAAAGATATTGAAGGATTCTACAATATATTGAAGAAATTCAAACTGGATTGGAAATTTATTGACACATATTATTGTGTAGTGTAGGAGCTGCTTTAGAGTACCTATTTATTATTACAGAAAACTGGGTATTTCCATTTTCATTTATTTTATAATATGAAAAAGATAAGTTATCTTTGAAATGATTTGATGCTATATCTAAATTAATATCATACCTGTAGACATTTTGTAGGCATTGTCCAATTAAATTTATAATTTTATTTTTATTGATACAATATTACATTATTACACATTTCTTAATAAGTATTACCCAAAATAACCTAACTTCTATAATATCTATAAATATGTATTATTTATGTAAATAGGTGTAGTCTGTCATCGTTTTCCAAATCCAAAAACATGACCAGACTACTTGAATGGATGAAAATTGTCGGATTGGAAAACCACAATTATTATGATGTGTATGCCAAAAAAATGATTTGTGCTGTACACTTTACTGCTAATTGTTCAAGCCCCGGAACCAAAAGGCTGAATGCCAACTCATATCCTTCGCTTAACTTGCCATGTAAGTAAATATTAAATTAATTAATAATTTATAAAATATATGTATGGTTCTTTAAGTAGTTCATCGTAGTCATAATAGTACACCTGCTAAATGTACTTCAAATGTTGTTTCTGACAATACACCAGTTTTTAGTGATGGTAAAGACAATTTTATATTATGCTTTTTTATATTTGTAAATATGTGACATAATTTTTTCTTTAGTGGTCATTCCAAACGACAGTGAACATGATGTGATGGATACATCTAACATATCTGGTTTTCATGTTTTAGAAACATCATTAATCGATGATGAACCATAATTGGTAAATTATAATTCTTGTATGCCTAGTAATAGTCTTCTTAGTATCAAGTTTTGGTGCTTTAAAGTATTTGCGTATTATTTTTGAAATACAAAAATCTAGCTGAGTGCTTATTTTATAATCTATAGATAGAACTGCTGATATTGTTGAACAGAAATCACAAAAGCTTTGCATGCACCAAAAAAGCTGAATAAATGCCCTGGTAATTGGGTTCTATTGCTTTTAAGTTATAAGTATTACTGTGAATTTAATGATTTTGTTAGTTAATTGGTATAATACTTTATTAATATTGATGATCAAAATATTATTATGCTTACTGCTTTCGACCGAGCACAAAAGAGTTAATGTATGACATTATTTAAAAACATGCTAAAATGTTTTGACTTAAATTGTACATGCCTGCTTATAATGCTTATTTAAATACTTCATACATCATGTATGTTGTAATTAATTTTATTGTTCAATACTAAAACAATTGTTATTTTTACTCCAGGTTTGCTTGAAAGTATTGGTGTAAAAAAATGTAGTTTGTTAACTCCAAAGTGCAGGAAACTTTATTCAGCTGCTAAAACTGTTTTTAAAAAATATCACCGTTCAAAAAGTTCAAAAAATCTTTTTAAATCGCGTCTGAAAGCTGCTAAAAAGTTTGCTGACACTTATTTGCATCAAAAATTATCTGACAAACTCACTGCAGCAGCTTCACTTTTTACAAAACTTCAGCTACGTGAAACAAAAAAGAACAATAAAGGTCAGCGATTTACTCTGGATGAGAAAATGCTGAGCCTTTCGCTGTACAAGAGGAGTCCCAAATGTTATAAGTTGTTGTCTCAGTTAATAGTTAATATTTTAAAAATTATTTAAAAATATAATTTTGCTGTGTGGGAAAAGGTGTGTTTCCTTATGAATATATTGACCATCCTAATAAATTAAATGAAACTTGTTTACCACCAAAACAGTTTTTTTATAATTCATTAAAAGATAAAGATATTAGTGATGAAGATTATGCGCATGCTCATAAGGTTTGGAAAAAATTTAATATAAAAACATTGGGAGAATATAGTGACTTATACTTAGCAACAGATGTATGTTTACTTTCTGATGTTTTTGAAAATTTTAGAGATCTTTGTTTACAAACACTTAAACTCGATGCTTCACATTTTATGACCGCTCCAGGATTTGCATTCGATTGTATGTTAAAACATACTAATGTTAAATTAGAACGGCTTAAACAGTATGATATTCAAATTTTTCTGGAGAACGGATTACGTGGTGGAATTTGTCATTCAGTTAAAAGACATGTAAAAGCTAACATTCCTAATATTCAAAATATTAATTATGATTCAAACAAACCTGTAACGTGGTTAGCTTACTTGGACTGTGTAAATCTATATGGAAAATCAATGCTATCTGCTTTACCTCATAAAAATTTTGAATGGTTTAACGATTTGACAATAGATATAACACAAATTGAAGATGATGCTGAATATGGTTATATTTTAGAAGTAGATGTTATTTATCCAAACAATTACATGACAATCATAATGATTTCCCATTTTTACCTGAGAATAAATGTCCTCCCAATTCAAAAGTAAAAAAACTATTAACATCATTAGAAACGAAATTAATTATGTAGTTCACTATAGAAATTTGAAACAGGCCATCGTTAATGGATTAAAAGTGAAAAAAGTTCATAGGATTCTGCGTTTTTCACAATCTCGTTGGATGGCACCATATATAAATTTATGTACAAATATGAGGGTTAAGTCAAGGAATGAGTTTGAACGACAATTCTGGAAACTGTTAGTGATAGTGTCTATGGAAAATGTATGGAAAATGTAAGAAAACGTATGTCAATGTTTCTAGTATCTAACGAAAAAAAAGCACATCGATTAATGTCGAAAACAACATTTAAAGATCGAACTATATACACAAAAAATTTAATGGCTATTCATATGAATAAGGAAAAAATTAAATTTGATAAGCCTATTTATGTAGGATTTGCAATATTGGATATTTCAAAGTCGATAATGTATGATTTTCATTATAATGTAATGAAAAATATGTATAGAAATAAAATTAACATTGTGTATTCAGATACTGATTCGTTAGTTTACGAAATAAGAACTTCTAACTTTTTCGATGACATAAAACGAAAATTATTTTCTTACTTTGATACTTCAAATTATCCGAAAAATCACTATTGTTCTAGTGATCATAGAAAAAATCAACCAGGTTATTTTAAAGACGAATTAAAATCTGAAATCTTATTAGAATTTATTACTTTACGTCCTAAACTCTATGCATATAAAACAAATAAAGATGAAGTAAAAAGAGCTAAGGGTGTTAAAAAATATGTTATTAATAATCACATGAAGTTTGACGAATATTTAAATATATTAAATGCATATATCAATAATTCAGCTAGTCAACAATTATGTAAATCTATGAATTTTATACAATCAAAACACCATTTTGTTTATTCTAAATCTATAGATAAAATTGCTCTTAGTGCGAATGACGATAAAAGGATTATTATGCGTGATGGTATTAATACTATTGCATATGGTCACTATCGTTTAAAAAAATAGTTTATTTTATTTTTTTAATTATGTAAAATTGATATAGTATTCAATAAAAATAATAATATTAATAAAATAAAATATAGGATAAATACAATTTAAAAAAACAAAAAACGTTATTTATTCATTATTTTTATTTTTATTACTAAAATGCATGTTTAAACAATTAGCTAAACAGTATAACATTTAATTTTTCAGAATGAACAAACCTAGAATATTCGTTCAAAACCTATAATTCCAAATTAGAAATCGATATTGAAAATCTGAGTGAACTCTATTTATTTTAGACAAAGTTTTACATCGATTGCCAGATTAGTAGGGATATGGTAGTAAAAAAATTAACGGATTTAATTTAATTATAACATTCGGTAATCAATTAAAAAATAAATTAACATAAAAATGAAATAGATCCAAACATTGTAATAATAAAATGGTTAATACAATTAAAATAATAAATATTGATTGATACATTTCGTTTATTTACTATTTTAAAGTATCGTTTACATCAATCCACGAATTATGACTGTTGTTAAAACCTAACCATTTAACATATAATTTGTTTTTATTTTTTTTTATAATACGTTCAATGAGAAAGGTGTCGGGAAAAAATGTTTTTTTTAATTCTTGTGTATAAAAACAGCCTAATATTATATTATTTGAACTATCTTTTAGTTGATAAGTTAATGGATCTGTATTTAAAATTTTAGAAATAGTGAACACTTCTGTTGACCAATTTGGTGTATAACCTTTACTGAAATTATGTTTATACTTAGATATTCTTACTTTGTCATTAATTTTAAATTTAAGTTTATTTTATGTATTAATTTGTAATGTTTTTCTTTTAATTGTAACCGGGTTGATCCGAGCTTCGTGTGGTGAACATTTTATTGTTGAATGTTTTGTATTATTATAATTATATACTAATTTAAAAATTGAATTTATCCAATTCCATGAACCTGTTGATGTAAAATATTTGTAAATTTTATTTTTTATTGTTCTTATAACGCGTTCAACCATACCAGCCTTTATACTACTGTATGTTGAATAATGTCTAATATGATACTTATTCATTATACTTTGAAATTCATTATTGTAAAATTCTGTTCCGTTATCTGTTTGTAATAATTTTGGTTGATTTTTTTTAATATTTTATTATACCTTTTGTACACTCCTTTGCTGTTTTACTTTTTAGTGCTTCTACCCACACATACTTGGTAAATGTATCTATAATAATTAAAATGAATTTAAAACCATTATTTTGTCTAGAATGTGGTTGCATGTCTATTAAATCAGCTTGCCAGAGATCATCTTTAAACCGTGTTACTACGCTTCGTCTAGGAAATATTTTTCTCGCTGGTCCATGTAATTCCTCAGCTAAACTGGTTAAGATTGTCATTATACTATAATATTTCTCTCGCGTAATTCTTCTAAAATTGATATAATTTCATTATTGACACCAGTATTACCAACATTTTGTGATGATGTTAGAAGATTTAATCTAGTTACTAGTTCATTCGGATCGTCATAATAAACTAATTGTGTTTGAGGTATTACATCTTTATATAAACCAGAACCTCTCTTAACCTTTGGGGTTGCAGTAAAATTTAACATTTTTTCATTCTTTGGATCTGTAGTCATAGAACTGTTTGCTGTTGGACGAAATTCAAATGGATCATTTGATATAGTTGTATTATTATGAATATTACTACGTTTAGTGTTAGATCTAGATAAATGATCGGTAATTTGT